>NC_000083.6:68149487-68341987 GCF_000001635.26 Mus musculus
CCTTGGAAAGTCAGACACTAACCACTTATTTTTTTGGTTCAGCACTGTGGGCTGCTCCCATGAGTGATTCTAAGTTGATTTTAGTGTGGTCTACTGGGGCCTTATGAAAGAACCATTTCCTCTGAGAATTTCAACACATGTTGGAGCCACCACACTGATGTCTAGAGACATCAGCTACCATCTACTTTCCGCTGACATGCTCGCTTCTCTTCTGATGGCACAGAAGTAACGATGCTAATGTTCCCTGCGGTTTTACATGTGCCGATAGACACGAGGACCCTGGATTAGCGACAAATGATAATTTATTCTTGACAATGCAGTAGCCAGAGTTGATGTGGGTGCCATAGTTCTCACGGGACAATGCAGAGGTGGGGCCGGAAGCCTCACCAGGCTCGGATACAAGCAGAGGAAGCTGGATCAAGAGGACCAGATCGTCATTAGCTACTGGTCATGTTCCAGAGTCAGTGGGTTTCATTTTCCAGGACCATCCACCATGCAAACCTTCTCGAAGGTGGGGCAAAGATGGTCAGTACTCCGACAAGCAGAGTGTGGGCATAGAGAATTTCCTCCCTTGTGCGCTAGAATTTCAAACGCAATAGCGTCTTATTTAAGTGAAAACCAGAACTGCCCCTGAGGGAGAGTTTCCCTGCATCTTTTCACAGACAGTGAATCTGCCCCACCACACAGTCTTGGTCTGACTTTGTTCTCATTGGGCTGCATAAACTGCCCGTGCTAAGCTGATGGCAAGACACCAGTAAGCTCTGCTCAGCTTGATCCTCATCAGACCTCCTGTGTCTTCCATACAGCCAGCCGGGCCCTTCTCCTAGATGCCACAGCTGACACAACCCTTTCCCTTGACTTCTCTCCTCTCTGAGAAGGAGCCCCTCCTCTAGGCTGTGGCCTCGGGCCTTTAGGCTGACCCTCAGGCAATCCAAGTTCCATTTGAATTAGATGGGAAGGACATCTAATCACCTGGTTTGTGCTGCTCTCTGAGGAAGGCCCTTTAAAGGGAATCCTCTTTTCTTTCGGGGTCGCTCAGGAAAACTGATGGCTTGTTTGGCACTGTGAAGGTGAAGCCAGGATTGGGTTAGAGATCCCGAGATGTTGACGGCGCAACAGCTGTCTGCCAATGAGAGCTTTGCATCAGGGAGTGGAATGAGTTGATAGAGAAGGTATCAAAGCTAAGGGTAGAACCAGCTCAGCCTTTAACATAGGTCAGGGGGAGCTGGAACTCACTCTGTAGACCAGGCTGGCCTCGAACTCAGAAATCCACCTGCCTCTGTCTCCCAAGTGCTGGGATTAAAGGCGAGTGCCACCACGCAGGGCAGGATTCTCTTAAGAGATTCCCTTGAGTCTCAGAAGAGATATTGGACGTAAAACAGTATCGAGAACATGAAATCCTATGGGGACTTGTGAAGTTAGACAAAATGCATTTTGCGTTTATGCACAACATTGAACACCTGAATACGTGGTCCCCGATTGGTGGATGTTTGGGGGAGGATTAGAAAGTATGGCCTTACAGGGGAAAAAAATTCCTAAACAGAACAGCAATGGCTTGTGCTGTAAGATCAAGAATTGACAAATGGGACCTCATAAAATTGCAAAGCTTCTGTAAGACACTGTCAATAAGACAAAAAGGCCACCAACAGATTGGGAAAGGATTTTTACCAATCCTAAATCTGAAAGGGACTAATATCCAATATATACAAAGAGCTCAAGAAGCTGGACTCCAGAAATTCAAATAACCCCATTAAAAATGGAGTTCAGAGCTAAACAAAGAATTCTCAACTGAGGAATACCGAATGGCTGAGAAGCACCTGAAAAAATGTTCAATATCCTTAATCATCAGAGAAATGAAAATCAAAACAACCCTGAGATTCCACCTCACACCAGTCAGAATGGCTAAGATTAAAATTTCAGGTGACAGCAGATACTGGTGAGGATGTGGAGAAAGAGGAACACTCCACTGATGGTGGGATTGCAAGCTTGTACAACCACTCTGGAAGTCAGTCTGGAGGTTCCTCAGAAAATTGGACATAATACTACTGGAAGATCCAGCAATACCTCTCCTGGGCATATACCCAGAAGAAGTTCCAACTGGTAATAAGAACACATGCTCCACTATGTTCATAGCAGCCTTATTTATAATAGCCAGAAGCTGGAAAGAACCCAGATGTCCCTCAACAGAAGAATGGATACAGAAAATGTGGTACATTTACACAATGGAGTACTATTCAGCAATTGAAAACAATGGATTTATGAAATTCTTGGACAAATGGATGCATCTGGAGGATATCATCCTGAGTGAGGTAACCCAATCACAAAAGAAGTCATTAGATATGCACTCACTGATAAGTGGATATTAGCCCAGAAACATAGAACACCCAAGATACAATCTGCAAAACACAAGAAAATCAAGAAGAGGGAAGACCAATGGGTAGATACTCCATTCCTCCTTAGATTGGGAACAAAATACCCATGAAAGAAGTTACAGAGACAAAGTTTGGAGCTAAGACTAAAGGATGGACTATCCAGAGACTACCCTACCCGGGAATCCATTCCATAATCAGCCACCAAACCCAGACACTATTGCACAATGCCAGAAAGATTTTGCTGAAGGGACCCTGTTATAGCTGTCTCATATGAGGCTATGCCAGTGCCTGGCAAATACAGAAGTGGATGCTCACAGAAGTGGATGGAACACAGGGCCCCCAATGGAGGAGCTAGAGAAAGTACCCAAGGAGCTGAAGGGGTCTGCAACCTATAGGTGGAACACCAATATGAACTAATCAGTACCCCCAGAGCTCATATCTCTAGCTGCATATATAGCAGAAGATGGCCTAGTAGGCCATCACTGGGAAGAGAGGCCCTTTGGTATTGCAAACTTTATATTTCCCAATACAGGGGAATGCCAGGGCCAAGAAGCAGGAGTGGGTGGGTAGGGGAGCAGGGTGGAGGGACGGTATAGGGAACTTTCGGGATAGCATTTGAAATGTATATAAAGAAAATACCTAATAATAAATAAATAAATAAATAAATAAATAAGGAAGTGTGGCCTTGCTGGAGGAAGTGTGTCACTGCAGGTGGACTCTGAGGTTTCAAAGGACTCCTGTCATTTTGTGTGAACCTTTCTGTTTCCTGTTTGTGGTGCAACTTGTGAACAGTCAGCTGTTCCCGAAACTGTTCCTTCGCCCTGCCATCGTGGAGGCTAACCTTCTAGAACTGTAACTCCAACCCAACTCTTTGTTTTATGAGTTTCCTTGGTCCTGGTGTTTTATCAGAGCAACAAGTGATTATAACGTCATCCCTTGAGTTCAGTTATCTGTGTGACTTGGCTGTGCCAAGGCAAGAACTTACTATGTCTCAGGGACTGTGACAGGTCCGTGAGTAATCGGTGTCCTTACAGAAGGTTTAGTCACCCCATGTGCAAAGCCCGGCTTGGAATTATTTTACTGCAAGTTATCTATCTCACAGCCTTGTAATGTCCTGTACGTGCCTCAGAAAGCATCTGAGGCCATTCACGGCTCTGCTGTGGCTACTGAGCCAAAGAGAAACAGAACCAACAGAGAAGGGACTCCTCTACTTCTCTTGTTGAAAGGAACCTGAGATTGGGTTGTTTCCAGTTTCCAGTATGATTCATGCACTGTGGTGGTTAACTGTTGATACAATGGCTCCCAAATTAGAGTTTTGTTTGATTTCTTTCTTTCTTTCTTTCTTTCTTTCTTTCTTTCTTTCTTTCTTTCTTTCTTTCTTTCTTTCTTTTTTTTTTTTTTTTTAAAAAAAAGTCATTTGCCAAGCTAGTGGATTGTGTTTGTCTCTTTCCTGGTCATAATGGTGCGCTGTAGTTACAGAAGTCCTCAGTGTTATTATTTTCAATGTCTAACATAATATATATAGAAACCAATTCAACTATCTCTCTTCAGACACACCAGAAGAGGGTATCAGATCCCATTTACAGATGGTTGTGAGCTACCACATGGTTGCTGGGAATTGAACTCAGGGAGAACAGCCAGTGCTCTTAACCTCTGAGCCATCTATCTCTCCAGTCTCAAAGAGGTCAACATGTCCTCTGAATAATGCCATAGATCGATCATATATTACATAGTTGTTAAGTACGTAGATGATAGACAGATAGATAGACTGACATACAGGCAGATGGTACAGACAGACAACAGGGTTGCCTGCACTTCATATTCAATACTGTTATCCCATACTTTCTTGGAAAACATTAACAATTATTCCTAGATCCCCCTTTTTATATCGCTGAACCACAAACATGCCTATATTCTTCTCGTCCATAAGTGTCTTTATGATAACCATAAAGGATAATTGACGTATCTCATTTCATTGTTTTTTCCCAAGCATAGTTATAAAAGCTTTAATGTTATCTGGATTCTCCCAATCAGGATAAAGTGCTTCTTCAATCTGATTTATACAAAATAACTGAAACCTGCCTGGCTGTCATATCAGAGCTCACTCTAATTTAGGTGACTGGTTTAGTGTGCACAGCACAGCCTCTGACCTTACAAATCGAAGCTACACTTGTGGCTGGTTGTTTTTTGACAACGTGCCACAACCTACAGTCACCTGGGATGTGGGACCCTCATTTGAGGAATCACCTCCATCAAACTGGACTGTGGGCAAGCCTGGGGTACATTTTTAAAAATGAATGATTAGCATGAGATGGACCAGCCTGCTGTGAATATACCTGGTTTATAGAGGAAAGCAAGCTGAGCAAGCTATAGAGGTAAGCTGGTGGGCAGTGTTCCTCTGATCTCTGCATCAGTGCCTGCCTGCAAGTTCCTGACCTACCTTCCTGTAACTGCAGTTGTCATTGGAAGTGAAAAATGAGGTATAAAGTCCTCCCTCCCTCCCTTTGCTCTGTCAGTGATTTTTACAGTAACAAGGATGCAATAGAACCCCTGTTTGCTTTCATTTTTTATTTGCTGTGATAACAGGTCAATAATTTAGAAATTTAAAAAAATCATACAATTCAGCATGTACTTTTTTCTCTTATAATTTTTTAAAAACAAACAGTTTTACTTTGAGATAAATATAAGTTAAGATGCAGCGATAAGAAAGGAAAGAAATCCTTGGCATATTTGTACTTATTTCCCCCCATTGTTAATATTTTATGACTATTTTATAGTATAATCACAACCAGGAAGTGGGCATGAATATAATCTATTGATACTCAGATTTCCTCAGCCTTGCTAGCAAGTGTGTGTGTGTGTGTGAATGTGTGTGTGTATATGTGTGTGTGTATGTGTGTGTGTGTGTGAATGTGTAATGTGTGTATATGTGTGTGTAATGCATACATAATGTGTGTATGTGTGTACATGTGTGTATGTATACATATGTGTATGTGTGTGTACATGTGTGCATGTGTACATGTGTGTGTATGTATGTGTACATGTGTGTACGTGTGTGTATGTGCCCACATATTTGTTTTTATGTACAAATATTCTTTTTTTTTTTTTACAATTGAATTTCCAGCCTGGTGGAGATGGAACTCCATTTGTGCTTTCTGCTTGTGGTACTAGGAGATAAAGATTTTAGCCACAGAAATCAGAACCCACCCAGCCCTGTGCTGCTTCCCTGTGATAGCAAGAAAATGTTCCATCAGAGAACTGCCCACAGAGCACGCTCAGCAATTACAGGAGACCAGCGGCAGCTCTGCTGCAGTCTTGTCTGCCATGGCGTTTCATCTGAAAACTCCACACATTCAGGGTGGGCTTCTCTCTCTTCCCTTTTCTCTCATCTGTTTTGAACAGGTGAACTAAGCAACTCAAGGCAATCCAGGTCTTAAGGGGAAAGAGATCTACTCTTGAGAGGGTTTGTAGGCACATGACTGACTTGAGATAAGCTGTTTAATGCAGGTAGCCACTCTTCCTAATTAACAACTTTTAATAATTATAATGACAAATGAATTCTTCAGTGTCAAACATGAAGACGGGTCTGGGGACCATGAATGAAGAAACCACGCTCTAGAACAGCTTCAATAATTTCCACATGTACCATGGCATCTCCCCTTCTTCCCGCAACACACACACACAGACCTGAGTGCACACACCTTTGCCATCGGCACCCAGGCACACAAGAAAGTGGGTCAGCTCTTTTCCCACAGAATCTCTGGTTGCTGCTACAAATGGGGCACATGATTTTTGCTGGCAAATGTGGAGGGCAGTGATTATTTTCTCAGGAAGAAAAGCTTAGATAAAATGTTCTGTTTTCCTCTGTTTTTAACACAAATGACAAAGCTTTTAGAAAAACAAGATGCTTAACTCAGGATAGCCAATCTCACGTTAGAGTAACAGCCTTATGCAGATTCTGCTCGTGCCAGACTTTTTCCAACAGGCACAGACTATCACTTCACACACTCTCCCAGGCGGACTCTCTCCACACTTCCTGAAGGAGATACGTGTGGGAGAAAAGTGGTCCACAAGACTTTTTCACATAGATCTGAGTTTTTGAACCTCTCCTTCATCATTCTTTGAATGATTTGAGAACTTGGGCAGTGTGGTGTATGAGATCGGTGGTTTCCTCCTTATCTTTTGGGGGATATAATTCAAGATCTCTAAAACAGTAAGTAAAGTTAACCTTTATACACACTTTGTATATATGTGCTTATAATAAGGCTTGGTTTATTACTTAGACCCAGGGAAAGATTGACAACTGTAATTATAAAGTAGATTAATTATTCCAACATGCTGTAAGAAAAGTCACATGAATGTGGTCTCTTCCTCTTTAAATATTGTATGCTGCTGATCTTAGCAACATTACTACATGATTTTCTTTGCTTATCGAGAAGATTAATGTTGTTACTCAAAGGAAATGACATCTCTTTTTAGGCTTAGATTTTTTTTTAAACCTACTTTAATTAGGGTTCTTAAATGCTTCAACCTTCCATCTAGCCCACTGACCAGGGGTAGCAGATAAAGGTTAATAGGAAAAAGGGATTGTGGACCTGTTTAGAAGTCGTCCTTTGGGGGCAATTCCAATCTTTGTTGTTAGGATATTAGCTGTCCAGTCCAATAGCAATCACCAAACACAAATTGGTAACAGAAGCTCCATCCAGCAGAAACTGCAAGGCTCAGCCGAATTGCCACGAGTGTTGTGGATTTGGTTTATTGCTTATGTTATGTTAATTGGGTTCCAAAGTTACATGGAAACTCTCACATCTGTGTGTGAGGCACTGACAGTCCCTGCCCCCAGCTGGATCTAATTGGTAGTTAAACTTGCTGGCAACCAATGGCTGGGCAGAGAGAAGCGTGGGGAGTATAAGATTCCCAGACATGGAACCTCAAAGTGAGGGAGGAGAATCACCATTTCGGGGTGGCTGTGGAGGGGAGGAGAAGGTACTGGCCTGAGAAGTGTAGGACAGAGAGCCAGAGATGCGGCCAAGATGTAAGAGTTGGGGATTGTGGCCCATGAGGTCTGCAGGTTTGGGTCCATGGCAGCCAGGATGAAAATAGGTTTTAGTAAATAATTCAGAAATATCAGAGGGGAGAGTATGTTAGCTGAGGGGAGGTTTGGAAGTGCCCAGCCATTGAACTGCCAAGGGCATATTAAAAATAAGGCCATGTGTGTTCACTCTTGAATCAAAGATCCTGTGGCCGGGTAGCAAGGAGTGTGCGCACACCTGCTGGGGAGTTTAGAGCGGATTCGCAAACTACTGCTTCACACGAGTCAACAGAAGTGGCAAGAATCAGTTGGGATGCCACCAGAAGTTCTTTGGTGCATTTCTCCCTATGAAGGGAAGACCAGTGAAGACCAGCAAAGACCAGTGAAGACCACTGAAGACTAGCGAAGATCAGCGAAGAAGCAAGATCACCAAAGCTTTGCAAGGCACAGCAATGCAAGAGAGTCCTCTAACTGTCTGTGGGTTTATAGTTTATATTCTTTCTAAACATCATGCGCCCTCTCAAGCATCTGCTCCAGAAAAAAAAAAATCCCATGCCCTCTCATGTGTCTGCCTCAGTAAAACATCCTCTCACACGAATGCTTCCAGAAACACATCACGTGACACAACCGAGCTTCCAAAGAAACCAGAAATTTCTACCTCCTCTTTTCCCTAACTGAGCTGCTGTTGTTACCACCTTTGAAGCTGTTGTAAGTAACGTAGGGGGTTATTTGGACTCACGAGGGAAGCCAGCCTGCTAGCTGAATGTATCAACCGAGTAGCGTATGCGGCGCAAAACACACTGGAAAACACACAGGTATACACGCATCCTGGACAGGACAGCATCTCAAAAAGCTACAGAGAAGAACGTGCTGATGAATGATGTATTTCTAGGCTTTTCCATTTAATTGTTGTACCACAGTTGACCGTAGGCGACTGAAATCACAGAAACGCTATCCATAAATAAGGGGGAAATGTTGCTATTAACGGTTGGAAATAGACCTACAGGGCTATATCAGACTTGCTACACGATGGAGCCCAGAGGATGTATGCCACGTGTCTACTCGGTGTACCACATCCCGGTCTTTAGCTTCATGACTCTCTGTTGTTTTCCCGAAACTTCCACTTGAAAGCAAAATTAGAGAAACCTGAAGACTTCCTGAGCCCGGGGGATCTGTGAAGCTGGACAGGGAACTCTCCTCCTGCTGCTGTAAAGCGCTTTCTGGGCAGGCTCAGCATTCAGAGGAGGTTTTGTTCAGACCCCTGTGTTCTGAATCCTGCAGAGAGGTTCACTGGATGCAAGCAAAGCGGGTCAGCGGACCTTTTCTCTTTGCTCGCTGAGCATCGAACACCCCTGCTAGCAGTGAGGTTGTGGGAGCTACGCGTTGAAGCGGATCCGGGCCGTCCTTGCACACTGCTCACAGAGCCACAGAATCAGCAGAAGGAACCCGTCTGAAGCTGCGTTTGTCAGCAGGACAAAGCCAAACAGAGGAAACGTCAAAACCACCCAGGCTTTTAATTTCAGAGCAAGTAACAGAGACAGCAGTTGAAAGACGAAAAAGAAGCCAACAAAATCTTTCCTTCAGTTATGCTGAAGCAAGCCATTCCTGGCCCAGAGGAGCCAAACATAAACTAATCTTGGCCCCATACAGTGTGGGGGACAGAGCCAGGCATTTTGGCCTGGCCCTCAAGAGCACCAGCTGCCAGACAACATAGGACTGTTTGCAATTAGCCTGGTTTACCCAGTTCTGAAGAGTAGCCTGGCTCACCCTAAATCTGGCAGCATAATTCATCAGAAGCATGGAGTTGAATGGTGTCCCACTGCACACTCAAAGGTCTCCAGCAGGAAGCCTCCTTAGAGGAGAGGAGGAGGAGGAAACCAGCCCATCTACACTGGGGTCCTTCTCATGGGGTGGCTCCCCCTCAGATCTGAAGGATGCCACGAGGAACTAGGGATCTCTCTGAGTAATTCACATTTCCGTTATATAAGCAGGAAAGCCCAGGCCATCCCACTCAGATAAACGCAAAAGCCCCACAGCTCCAAAGCACTCATTCAGAAAGGATGGCTTCCGCTGACAGGAACCTTAGGGAAGATCCTGCATCAAAGGCTGGAATCACCATGCCGGGGCAGAGTCAGGAGCAAGACGTGGGCCACAGCAATGCTTACCGCTCAGCCTGGGGCCCCTCTTTCCTCCAGTTTTCCATATGCCCAAGCTAGCCATCGGCTTTGGAAACATGATCAGCAATTGTTTGAGCATGCACATGTGTGAATGACACATACACACAGACACAGATACATGGACACACACATATACACAGATGCACACATACAGACACATGGACACACACATACACAGATGCATGCATATAGACACATGGACACACACATACACAGATGCATGCATACAGACACATGGACACACACGCGCGCGCGCACACACACACACACACACACACACACACAGAGACACACGCAGAGAGAGAGAGAGAATGAATCATTCAGAAAATTCTTTGCTGGCCCACAGTCTTCGAAACTGATATATATTGCAGAGACTTAAAGAATAATTTTTTGTTTCCACGAAATATACTTTAAAACTATGTCTTTCCCCAAACTATTTTTTCAAACATATAAGCATTAATTTGAAGAAAAAAAAAGCTTAATTTCTTACTCCCCCCCCCCCCCAACAGAATCCACACATAAATTTCAAATCCTGATTTAACACTACTGATGACCCAGGGACTTAACTACTAGGAGTGACATTTCTCCTACCCGTTTTGAAGCAGTAGGTCAGTAAATTCTAAACAAAACCATTTTCCCTTGCATACTTGAAATTTTAATTGTAGAATAAAATGACAAGAAGAATACTTAGTAACTATACATAAACGTAATTACAAGTTTATAATCATCAAAACAGACAAAAATCCACTGGGGTTCCATTTACACATGAGAGTTCAGGAATGTGTTTTAAAAAATCAGATACACATAGTAGCCATTAGCACATACTAACACTCTCTGTAATAGTCCACAAATCCCAACTGAGCCCTTCAATGATAACAACTTAGAAATGGCCCCCTTCAATTTTCCAAAAGACCTCCTAGGAACTCCACAAAAGTACCATAAAAACATAGGACTCTTCAGTCAGATCGATCGATAGGTTCTGTGACGACTATTGATAGGTTCTGTGATGACGACTATTGAATACAGATAATGAATCTCCTACATAAGAAAGACAAGACCTTTTGAAATCTCAAACATAATTCCTTTTTACAGGTTAGGACCTGGGAAATAGGAAGCTGTGGTCAAGGAACTTAGAGAGTTCCCAACACTGTCCTGTTCTCACCGGGACTCCATTGCCACAGCTGTCATGGAAGATAAGAAACCAGTCTCAGTTGATAGATGCTAAGATGAAATACAGGCAGTGATTCTTCAAAACATTAGAAATATCTTTAACAATCTATGGATTCAAAATGATGCTATTCAAAAATGTGCATACGAAAGAAAACTTCAATGAAACATAATAAAATGGTTGAGATGTGCTTGCTCAGTGTGGTGATGTTAAGAAGCGGGCCCTAGAGGGCCATCACTGAAGTCATTGATAAATTCCCTTGGGAAGAATTTAGGTAATTCTATGGAAGCTCACACTCAGTTTATGCAAGACTTAAATTGTTATAAAAACAGCAGCCCAACCCTTGCCTCTATCTCTGGATTCCTTTTTTTTGGTCTCTTGTTCAATCCGATGTTATATTCAGTTAGGAACTTGCCAGAGTACAACCAACTATGCCATCCAATCTTGAACTTTCTGTTTTCAAAACTACGAGCTAAGTATATATCTCTTCTTTATAATGTCAGCCTGCCTCAAACATTTCCTTATAGAGACAGAAACATAGACAATGACACATGAAACAGATGTACTAGCCAATGGACTTAGCTCCAGCATTGCTCTCCAGTGGTTTCTCTGTACCTGAAGGCCACAGATCTTTAATTTATTGAAAATCTTGGACTTCATGTAGCCCACTTTATTAATTTAAAAATATGGGAGTTTGACCATGCTCCAGTGAGTATATAGGCAAAACAAGGGTGTTGGGGGGAGTCACAGTGTGAAAGACAGACCTGGGAGGCACTGGGAAGTGAGTGTGACCAGGGTACATTATGTGAAATTCCCAAATAGTCAATAAAAATAGTATATTGAGAGGAAAAATTTAAAAAATGAAAACTTGGAGTCAGAATGCATTATGCTCAGTGCTCTCTCTAACCAGACAATGCTCATTCATCTAGCGATGCCCACACCTCTTGTGGACATGTGCCTGAACTGAGTAAGGCTCTTTAATACACACACACACACACACACACACGTGGTTTGCAAATTATGAAAGTAAAAGTTGTGGAGGTGTGGTGGTTTGAAGATGAATGGTCCTCCCACAAGCTCATATATTTGAATGCTTAGTCATCAGGGGACATGCCTGCTGCCAAGTTTGCCACTATAGTGATAACAGATCAACCTCTAGAACTGTAAGCAAGACCCAAATTAGATGCTTTCTTTTATAAAAGTTGCCTTGGTCATGGTGCCTCTTCACAGCACTAGAACAGTGACAAAGATAATAGATAAATTTTTAAAAAGGAAAGGAACACTCTAGAATCCTAAAAATAATATCCATTTATTTTAGTCAATGAATAAAAAGATGCCAGGGACTATTCTGTGAGATAAAATAATTGAATGGCTCTTCTTTTGATCCAAGTTCTCTTTCCTTAAGGTCTAGCTTTCCCTTAATCTTCAGCATCATGGAGACCAAGCAGCAGGTGGCTCCTGCCCTTTCTGCTGTGAGCAAACATGTATGTCATCAGGATGATAAGAAGGCTTGCCTAGAGGTGGCTGCCTAGACTGTCTTAAAAGTATAATGAATTATTTCTGAAAAGTATGCAGTAACCCTGTAATAATTAGAAACTGTTATTTTGACTGCCATGAGAATCAAGGGACATGCCTTATGGAGAATTTACCAACAATGACAATGGAGGCTAAAAATCAAAGATAGCCTATTCTGAAAATGCACACATCCCTAAATATGCCTAAGGGAGCAAGGAAATAAGACACAATACACACACACACACACACACACACACACACACACACAACACACATACACATGTATCACACATACACACACAAACACATACACCACACATACACACACACCACATCCATACATATACACACTTCACACATACACAAACACACACACACACCACACACACACATATACACATGTACACACATAAACACACATACACAAACACACACACCACACATACACACACACCACACATACACATACACACAAACACACACCACACATACACACACACATATACACATATACCCCCACACACATACACATGTACACACACTTCCCTTTGAAATATAAGTATAAAAGTGTTTTGTTTATATTAGAAAGAAATGGAAAGATTAATGTGCAAATAAAAATTATTGAAATTGTTAAATAGAAGAGAGGGGAGATATGGCTGAGAGGACCGTGGTAAAAGCTATTTTCTCTAACTATGCCTTGAAACTAAGGAGGGAAAATATACTATTTCACAGAACTTAGCTTAATAAAAGCAAAACTATGAGCCCTAAACTCTATCAAAATGCTTAGCCAGATGGGTTGAGCTACAAATCTGGGTGGTGGTGTAGCATCCTGGGAGCTCCATGTAATGACTTGACTTGAGGCAGATCTAGGATGCTAGGCCACAAGCAAAAGGGGAGCAGCTAATGACAGCAACCAAGAAATGCTTTTAAGTAGCCATGTTGTTGGTGGGAGTGATGGCTTTATTATTTAATATGTTGTTGGTGCAATGTGCAATAAGTACAGAATTCTTTCCAGCACTCATGTTTTGAGTGTAAAAGAAACAGCAGCCTGAAGCCCTAGTGTGTTTTACCTTTACAAAGCAATATGTACTTCCCAGTTCTGCATAATGGAAGGTATAGTGACAGAGGCTGGTGGAAGAGCAATCAGCACACAACCCAAGTGTTTTTCTTCTAGTGCTGTCTCACTAGAGGACTCAGCAGGTCTTACGACATCTTCTCAAACCAGGTGTAAAAGAGAGTACCAAGGATTACTTAGATCCCACTAAACAGAACTGATAGCTGTTAGATAAGCTCCCATGGGCTAAATACAGGACAGTATCCACACCAGTAAGAATAATAATACACCGCTTAAGTATATCAATACAGTTAGTGTCTGACCATGTTTAATGACTTCAAGGAAGATTGCATTCCGAAAACTGTGCAGAATTATGTGGAAGGAAGTCACATGCTTATTGATATGGAAGCAACATTTAACATGTAAAGGCCTTATTTCTTTAAAAAAAAGGACATAGATGTGTATATAATACATAGATATTTATTTAATATTCAGAGGTAATATGACATTTTAAACTGCTTAAAAGCAATTCAGAGAGTGGGGAAGGACTGAGGGGGCCATACAGAAGAAAGACTCTTGCTTATGAGCTGGTGAAGATCAAAGCCAGATGAGCACACCGCTTTACCTTGTCTACTAGTCATCAGACCCAGAATTTTCCATAACAAAAAACTGTATATCATAACAAACACATGTTAAGCAAAGCACCCTGGAGGAAAAGAGCAGCAACAGTCAACTAAAAGATAACTCTGCCATAGGAAAACACTATCGCTTTTCAGTTGAGAGATTTTCAAAGGGATAGACCACATGGCGAACAGAATTCATCCAACAAAGACAATGGAACTGTTGTTTGTGTTAGCCGTGAGTCTGTTGGCTGAGCTTTAGAAAAAGTCATTTAGAAAAATTCTATCCAAGTAACTGGAGAGTTGAATATGCCAAAAATTGTGACAAATTATGAAGCTGGACTTAAACCAAGTAACACATGCCTGGCTGATACATAATCTCCACTGTGGCCAAACGCATGCTGGAAAATTAACCTAGTCACTCACATGGATAACAGATGTGACAGCTTGGGTTATATTTTTGCAGTCAGACATTGAAAAACATTTATTCATACAGTTTCCTTTGAAATTGATGGGAAAAAACACAAAAGAACTTACAAATGAACCCCTGGCTCAAATGGATTCTTAGAGTCAGAGGAAGCTATTGCATTTCTGAAGATACAAGGAATTTATTGATTCCTTCCTCAGCCTGCAGACCTCCTCCTAAATGACCCTTAGGATTCCTTGAAGCTTACAAAGCAAAAACCTCAAAATAGACCTCCCCAGATCCCTGAGGGTTAGCAAACCAACCCTCCCTTAATCATGCTTCCATAGGATCAAATAATGCCTTGGGGGGTGGGGGTGGGGCAGGGTATTGATTTACCAGTTACAAGAAAAAATAACTTACTTTTATACACATAGTTACTTGGAAACCCATTAAGTGACACCATGAACAACAGTGACATCTCAGATGAAATGGCAGTAGGCCTTCATACTTGCTGGGGGTGGGTGGGGGTGGGTGTCAAACTATGGAAATCATCGCACCAGATACTTGATATACAGTTACTAGCATGCAAGCTTAGGCCGGTTCTCCATCCCATCTGTGGGACTCCAACAGGGGTAGGACTCCAGGTCGGGACAGGCCAGGTGACAAAGTGAAGTCCCTGCTACTTCTCTTTTTAAATTGCTCACCATAGACTTTCTTATAGTCAGCTAGACTTTGACTCCTCCCAGGTGGACAAAATGTCTTCACTCTTTCCATGACCAGGAAGTAGGATCAACTTAGAAGTCTCCCTTCCCTCAAACCCCTCAGAGTTCTTGAAGGAGCACATACAAAATACAATTATCAAAATGCTTTTCCAGAAGGTGTGCTGTGACAATGGAGATGCCTTCAGAGAGTAGTAGCCCTGCCTCTTGGATTCTGGGGATGAGTAACTTTTACTGGGACGTGAACTGTGGAGAGGCAGGAAGTCCAAGGGCAGAGGCGCCCAGCTGACTTAGATGTGACTCTCAGCCAAAGGAGCAAAGGGAGAAGAGACAGCCTAAAGCCAGGATTGTCTTGCTGAGGAGCTAGGCTTATTCCCAGGCTCAGGGGAGTCATTGGGACTTCACTAAGGGAACCCCCTGGTCTCTTTGTGGTTCCATCACTTGACTGACATCTGATTGGCTGACATTCACTGACTGACTGAATTCATCTGCTCTCATTAGCTGCCTACCCATAGGACTGATTTCTTATTAATGTTTTCCCATGGCACTGAGGGCAAGGAGCCCTTATGCTATGACTTTTGATGAAAACAACCCAGCTGGAATTGCTTTTAACTTAACCCACTACATATAGATGGCTGTTTATTAACCTGCATGTGCAAAAGCACAGGAGAAACCCGCCTCCCAATTATCCTCAGCCTCACTCACTGTATGAGCTCTGCCTCCAGCCCCTTCAAATGCTTAGGCTCGGTTTCCTTCTCTGAGTCACACGTAATGAAGTGTTTGCTGAAAGAGTCCACGTAGCTCCCAGATGTGTCTCACTCTGAAAATATCTTAACTGGTATGCCAGAATTTTCCAACATAAAGCTAAAAGCTCCACGTTTATCTAATATCTTCAAAGAGAGTATTGTACACTTAGCTATAAGCTTCCTGGAGATTACAGTGAAAGAAGAAAACAAAACAAAACAGGAGAAAGTGTGGCTTCTGACCCTGAGGATTGGCAGTCTAGGAGAAGCTGCATAGTCACAGGGAAATGATAGGAAGCGCGCTGCCAAGGAGGAGAAACTTGAACATGACATCATCAGGACAGCCTCCCCCTCACTGCTCTTCAGTGTCACGTCGGTAATTATCTTTCCTGGAACGAAGGCCATGCATGGGGCCTTCGTGCTTTGAAGATAATGTTCACCAGGAAGGAAAATTTTTAAACATCATCTTCCAATTCTGAGCTCCCGGTATCCGCTCACACAGAAGCCTCTTTCCATACCGAGAGCTCCCGTGCTTGAGTGCAGAAATCACTTAGCTTTTCTCCTGCTTTTTTTGTGAAGCTCTTTTGCCAGGTGTGAGCTCTGAAAGCAAAATCAGACAGTGAAAGCCACTGCATGAAAGGAAATCGGAGCAAACAGCTACCTCCTCCCAGCATTTCTTCACTTGTGCGTTCATACTAACAAGCACAGCATAGGACCATGGAGAACCAACCAACTGACAGTTGGGACCCATGGGGGGGGGGTCACATCCGAAATTATAATCTTCCCCAAACTTTGAACATCAAGGACCATTCTTATTCAATGGGAGGAAATACTTGATCAGATTTTTTTTTTTGCGTAGTTTGCTTATTTTATTTTACTATGAGCCCATCCTTGAGCACAAATAAATAACTCATGCTTTATCATTAAAAAGTTTGAAAAAAATCCTGAAAACTCAGGAAAATTCTATACAAGTCACTATTAAGTCCCTTCTACCTACAAGAGGCTCCTCAGAGAACCATTCCCTGGCCACTGTGCCCTATAGAGGAGGGCAAGCTTCTGATGCTTTGGCAGAGAAGGCAGGGAAACTGAGGTCTGGCACAGAAAGTTCCCCGAGATCCGGGAACTAATTAGAAATACAACCGTCAGGCTTGTGGGATTCTATAACACAAGGTGGCTTCCTCAGAGGCTTGCCTGCTGCTTTCTGCTCATGCGGCCTTCAGCATCCCCATAGAACCCTGGCCTGGAAGGTGAGCAATGGCTTCCATGATCCTTCAAGGCCAAGGAGGAGACAGGTATAGTGCACCCAGGAAGACTCCACTTCTCTCATCCATTCTTTTGACAACATCTCACCAGATCTGCATTTTTCTGCCAGTTCACTGCCACCTAGTGGTTATGTTAATGTCTGTTTTGCATAAAACATTAGGAAGACATAACCCATTTCTAATAGGATGGAAATTGTGAATTTAGATAGAAAGAAAATTTCATTAAAAAACAAAAACAAAAGAAAACCCCTTACCTAAATAAATATGGGTATAGTAAGATACACTTGTCCACCCCGTCCCCATTCTTCAGGTGGAAGTGCAGCGAGATGGATGGCTTAGCTCAAGCCTTGCATATCCTCTAGCCACAAAACTGCCACCAAAGATGAAGCAACAGCACCCTGTGAATTGTTTAGGGAAAGAAAAACTTCCTTTGAAAAGTTTTCACCAGCCTTTCTACAGCAATAGACAGGGATGGTCTTTGGCCTAATTATATCTGCAATGCAAATTGCTGAGTGCAATATACATTCTCTTTATGAAATTCAAAAGTCATTCATGTCCTCATTTAGATACATTCCTCTCCAGGCTAGAGACGTCTCATTCATCTTTGGAATCCTTGACAGTAATGACGTAATTTTAAATCTGAAACTGGGAAAAGGAAATCATAATGCTTCTCATTAAAAGATGTTTCTTTAGGCAAACGGGGGGGGGGCAATTGTGCAGAGAGCATATTGATGGAGTTAAACTGTGAAATATTCAAGACTTTGGTGATTGCTAGAAAAACAGCAGAAACTGAACCTTAGTGTTCTCTTTACCTCTCCCTCCCCCCTGTTTATCCTTTTCAATCTTTGAGAGAAATACTACAATGCACAGCTTCTCACCTACATAGAGATCCCTGCTGTTCTTAGTCAGGGTTTCTATTCCTGCACAAAACATCACGACCAAGAAGCAAATTGGGGAGGAAAGGGTTTATTCAGCTTATATTTCCTCATTGCTGTTCGTCACCAAAGGAAGTCAGGACAGGAACTAGTATCTTAGGAACTTGGAGGCAGGAGCTGATGCAGAGGCCATGGAGGGTGTTGCTTACTGACTTGCTCAGCTTGCTTTCTTACAGAACCCAGGACCACCAGACCAGGGATGGCACCACCCACAATGGGCTGGTCCCTCCCCCCTCGATCACTAACTGAGAAAATACCTTACAGCTGGATCTCATGGAGGAATTTCCTCAAGGGAGGCTCCTTTCTCTGTGATAACTCCAGCTTGGGTCAAGTTGACACACCAAACTAGCCAGTACACTTGTGTAGTAGTTTCTCACACATAAGAGATTCCACCTGCAGCCCACATCTCTCCCTAACTCACACAGTCAACAGACCATCGCCATCATAGCCGACCTATGTCACTGGAACAGAGAACCGTGCCTACTATTTTTAGATAAGATCGCAGGTCAGTGTGAGGTTGTGGTCATTTATTTAGTCAGCCTGTGGGTGTGGATTCACCAAACCATGTGTATTACATTTGTTTATTAATATTCTTAATGGCTAGTTGATGTCAGTGCTGAGGATGGCTCCCAGGCCTGGTTGAGTTGTCAGCTACCTGTTATTTATTTGGAGACAAGGACTCAGGCTGGGTTCAAACTTGTAATCCTCCTATCTCAGCCTCCCAACTACTAGGTATTTGGATGTACTCCACTGAATCCAACAGCAACCTTCCATTGCTACCTCCTCCTTACTCATTCCAACCAATAGCCTCATCTTCTAGCTGTGCAGGTACTGAGATTTGCAACCTCTCTCTCCCTCTCTCTCTCTCTCTCTCTCTCTCTCACACACACACACATACACACACACACAGACACACAACTCTGATATATCAGCCAGTATCATCTTGGCTGGCAAGATCTTCCTGAAATCCATCTACTTCCTACCAGCTCTACAGATGCCTATAAGGAAGGCGTCACCACCGCCGGCCTCCACCAGCTCCCTGAGCCTCCTCAGTTGCCTCAGTTGCTGTGTGAAGTTTTCCATACTCCAGTGACAGTGATGCAATAGCCACATGAGACAGATGATGTCATGTCAAATGTCCCAAACCTTCCAAGGATTCCCCTTCCCACTCAGGAAAGCTAGCCTGCTCATTGCTAAGGACAGCACTATGGGTCCTGCTCTGCTGGGCTCAGTCCTCATCCCTCGACTTGACTCTCTCTGCTCTGGACACTCGGAACTGGAGCAGGCTCACCTGCTCTCACTGTGTGCAACTTCCTCCTTACCTATTGCCTACTCTTTATTTTTAAAAATCCTGCTTGCACAGGCATGATGTGTGTTGTGTGCACCAGCACACGTGCGTGCCACAGTGGACCTGTGGAAGTTGGGGGACAACCTCATGCAGACAGTTCTCTCCTTCAACCTTTAACGTTGAAGTTACTAAGCTTATGTGGCAAGTGGCTTTACCCACTGAGCTCTCTTGCCAGTCCACTGCTTTTCTTCATCATAGGATATTTCCAGAGCTAAGGAGGTATAAGTGTGACCAGCCTGGGCTATATAGCAAGACCTTGTCTTACTCCCCACCACTCCTAACACAAAAAGTTCCAATAATTTAATGTTATTAATGGGAAGAAAACTTTGTGAACTTAGCATACACTAAGCATCGAAAGTCTGCTGTGTGTCCACACTCGTTCATCTTTCTCCTTGACTCCTCAGGGCAGCTTGCAGCTCTGTCACTCATTCACAATAAGTGCTGGACACAGGTGTGCTTTGCATCATATTTTTACCACATGTTTTCTGTGTTAAAATACATCAGATACACAAATATGCCATGTTATAGTTGCCTACACAATTCAGTGCAGTAACAATCAGACAGGTCTGCAGCCTAGAAGAGTTGTCTACACCATGTAGCCTGGCTGTCTTCCTCATTTAGCCTATCACAGTGTGGGTTAATATAGTACGATGTTCGTATGAAGGTCACCTAATGATGCATTTTTCAGAGCCTATCTATTTTTAAGTGGCTCATGACTGCTTATGGCTTTGTGCTATAGGCACACAGATGCCTATGTGCACATTTTTATTAGGAAGACATACATAAACTGGGAATGAGATTTGGAGAGCTTTATCTTGGTTAAAATAAGATTTAATATGAATAAACGTGTTTGGAAAACAGCAATGTAAAACCATGCCCTCACTGTATATGGACTCTGAAGCAGAGAGTTGACTGTTGTCTTAGTACTTCCATTGCTGTGAAGAGACAGCATGACCACAGCAACTCTGATAAAGGAAAACATTTCACTGGGGCTGGCTTACAGCTCAGAGGTCTAGTCTATGATCATCATGGCAGACAGAGTGCTGGAGAAACAGCCAAGAGTTCTGCATGTGGATCAGCAGGCAGCAGGAAGAGAGAGTGGCAGTGGGTGTGACTTGATCATCTGAAATCTCAACGCCCACCCTTCGTGTCACACTCCCTCCCACAAGGCCACACCTCCTAACACTGCCACTCTTTGTGAGTCTATGCGTGCTATTTTCATTCAAACCACTACACCTATCCTAGACTAGGGATATAGCTTGGTGTAGAGAGCTTGCTTAGCAGTCATGACAGCCTCGGTTGTTTCCCGGGACAACCACAAAAGCAAAGAATAAAGGGTCTCTTCTAGCCACTGTTAGTTCTGAGCAACCAGTACTTGCTTTAAGGTTTATTTTAGTTTTACCTTAGGTATAAGTGGTGTGTGGGGGAGGGTATAGGCCAGGGGTGTGTGCCAGAACCTGAGGAAGTTTGTCCAGCGTGTCAGGTTTCCTGGAACTGGAGTTATTATAGGTGGTTGTGAGCCACCCTATGTAGGTGCTAGGAATTGAACTCAGCAGCTCTGTGAGAGCAGTGTGAACTCTCATCTGCTGAGCCATCCCTCTAGTCCTACAGGTTATACTTTCCCTTGGCCTTCACATGTGCACACTAGGTCTCTGTCTTCTTGACATAATAGGATGCGTGCTTGCTAGCCTATGGGCACACGGTGACTGCTTGCTAGCCTTAAGTTCAACTTTCAGGCAAGTGACTCTTCCTCTGGAGTCTAGCCAACTTGAAAATTAACTGTGGCTGCTTTCGAAGACCAAGGAGCAATTATCACTATCCTCTTCCAGAGTCTCCCACAAATAACTGAGACAGTAGTCTTGTTTGAGTTTGTGTATGTTCTTTACTCTGCCGGTGATATTGATTGCCCCATTTTTTTTTCCCTGACTTGCTGTGCCACGTCCCTCGGGAAGGGAGAGGGCAACAGCTCATTTGCTAACTGAACCTCACAGCCATCAATGTGAGTTGGGTTTAGTGAATACTTAATCAGGAGAATTCCCTGCCAGAGTTCAAGTCCTACCTTAGTAGGAAAGTGTCACAAATTAGAAGAACGTGTTTTAGAGAAGTCAAGACCGAGGGTGTCAGTTCCTGCTTACTGTTCTATGTGCCTTTTAATCCTGAGGGCTGGGCCCTCATGCCCAGGAGAAGCTTTCTAGAGCCCCTGCAGAATTAGAACACAGTAACTACAATGGTCTATTCTCAGAGTCCTTAGCACCCAGACACTAGGCAATCAGTCCAGAAGCACACAAACAAAGGGCATTTGAATAGTCACAGGTAAACACATTGCTCATCAGAGAATGAGGGTTTTTTTTTTTTTTCATCAAAATCACTTGTCAAAAGACAAGACAAATGCTTAAAAGGAATATCTCCTAACTCGGAAGATTTCTGTGTTTGAAGGGTTGTTATCCCTTCCTTACCAAACACGATTCTGTGTTTATCATGGTCAACACGAACAACTATAAAAGCTGCATTTGATAATGAAAGGGATACTCAATATTCCTGATGCCGAGAGAACTTAGCTCATTGGCTGAGCACTCTGGCACAGGGCACACTGCTGTTTAGTGTTGATTACAAACTACATCTTCACTTTAGGAAAATAATGAACAATTGTTTACTGCCATGGGACACTTAGGACAGCCTCTTTTCTTCCATTTGTGTGTGTGTGTGTATGGTATGTATGTGCATTATATTCACATGTATGTATAATATGTACATATGTACAAACATGTGAATGACCATGAACAATGTTGGTATTCTTCCTTGATATCTCTTTCAACATATTCTTTGTTGCCGGATCTCTCAGTTGAACACAGAGCTCATTCATACAGCTGGTCTCTAGCTGGGTTGCTCTAGGTATCCCCTGTCTCCATGTTTTGCCAAGGTAACACTTACATGTATTCAGGGGTTCTGAACCCCAGGTTCTTGCCTGTGCTTTAAGCACCGAGCCATTTGCCCAGCCCTTTGGGACATTTTTTCCCCTTCTTTTTCTTTTTAATTGAATATTTTCTTTATTTACATTTAAAATGTTTTCCCCTTTCCAGGTCTCCCCTTCAGAAACCCCCTATCCCATCCCTTCTCCCCCGTCTCTATGAGTTTGATTCCTCCACCTACCTACCTACTCCAGTCTTCCTGCCCTGGCATTCCCCTACACTGGAGCATCAAACACCCCCAGGCCCAAGGCCCCCTCCTCCCACTGATGTCCAACAAGGCCATCATCCTCTGTCACATATGCAGTAGGAGCCATATGGGGTCTTTCCATGTGTACTCTTTAGTTGGTGGTCCAGTCCCGGGAAATTTGGGACATCCTTATTCTGTAAATTTATTTATTATGCATCTAGAATTAAAATCTAACTGAGTATCATGTTTTGCTTGCTAATCTGGCAGTCTTATAGGATCTCCTTTAATTTACATATGTAAGCCACATGCCATCAATATTCATAAAGGGTTATGTAGCTATGTAACATAAGCCAAACCAAGTACCATTGGCAGGAAATGGAGCATCAAGGTGGTGTACCATTCAAGCTGACCTTACAGGGTCTTCTGAAGCCACTGTCATGTTTCCTGGTGATCAGTTCCTATGAATACTAAGGACTGGCCTCAGGAAGTCACTCAGGCTGCTTTGTTCCTTGTTTTCCTCTATCACAGAGTTGGAAAGACAGAATGCTTGGTATCTAGCCCCCCCCCCCCCCAGTCACAAGTGTGGACCATATGGCTAGGTTCTATGTTGGGATCACTGGCAAAGGACCCCTAGAGAGCATTTATGAAATGAATGGGGTCTGTTTGCCCTGATTGGGCTTTTTGTTCTTTCTTTTGTGTACATAGAGGTGGTGCTCAAGGTTCAGAAAGCACCAGGGAACCAAGAACTCTGCAGCAAAAAACACCTTTATTTCCCAGTAGGAAGAAAAGAAAAGAGGCCTCCCTGCTCACTTCTTAGCTGAGCCCTTTACCCATTGTGAGTAGAAGGATGGACCCAAGAGTTTTGTGCATGTTCTGACCCCTGTCACCGGTGATTGTGACACTCTTTGGAGATGAGGTTCTTATTTACATAAGTTAAGAATCTGACCATGAGGTCTTTTTGGAGCATCCAGCCAAGGCCCAAGTTTCGGTTTCCTTATTTAGAGACAAAAGGGAAGTGGGTACCCTGACGATGGATTGCGAATGATGGTAAAGCAGAGAAGCAGCCACAAAGACCCAAGCCACAGGGAACCCAACCTGAGCTGGACAGGCAGAGAGTGTTCTCCAGGGTACCTCAGAGAGAGCACGAACCACACTGACACCCTGATGTTGGATGGCCAGCGTCTGGATCTGTGGTGTTTGAGAATTCCACACTTGGGATTCACTGGAAGAGTCTCACGAAACCACACTACTACATGGCTCCAAACGCGCTCCATTCCCATGTGGGATACTTGTGTGGCACCTCTGTTTCACCACCCATTTTCAAAGGACAGAGTCCCTTCTCCAGTCATGGGATAAACACACCAGCTCTGGTTTAGGAGAGACTGATACATCATTCCCGGGAAGACGGACTTTAGCTTTAGCTTCTGGTGGTCCACTGGCATCAGCCTATGTGGATGAAGACCTATCTTTCACAGGCCATGGGCCATCAGCATCTTTGCATCCCTACGGGAAGTAGAAGTTTAGAGTACTCACTCATGGGTCTCCTTTTCCGTTGTGGAGCAAGCAAATCTTCATGCCTGTCACTCAGAGCAACAGACCTAAGATGACAGTATTACAGATCAGAATAGTGCTGCTAATTCAGGTTTAACATCATTGCATTTCCAAATTAAACTCTATTTAAATGAGAAGGTTTGGCCTTCTCTCTAAGATAAGAATTCATAGGCACTGCTGTTATCACCAGCCAACCTTATTAGATGATTCAGAGCCAAGCACCAAGATAGCCGAGTGACATTATCATTCTAAAGACACCTTCTTTTTCTTCTTCTGTAAAGTTCACGGTAATTGTGATTACACATTCACACCACAGCACACTTCAGCTGGGTAAATAGCCTTGCCTTTAAATCGATTCCAAGGTGGGGGAGGGAGAAGGAAGAAAGCCCCAAGCTGAGTGCATTTCTTCAAACCTTAATCTATGTAGTAAGGTGTGTAGGCTGCTCTCATTTTTTCCTGTCCTCAGTTCTTCACTCTCTCAGTTAAATAATTTTCCTCCATAAATGCATGAAGTTTTAATTAGGGAGCATGTTAGTTGGGGGCTTTGTATGCAAATGATTAGATCACATTTCAATATTACTACGTTAATATTAATAATTAACATATCTCCCATTTCACCTTCTTATATGTATGTAATTTTTTTTTACTGTTTTACCACGAGGCAATTAATATTCTGCACACAGGAAATCAAGACAATATCAACCACCCACTCAGTTTGAAATGTCAATTTAGTATGCTAAAATGCCAAAGACTCACATTAGGAGGGTGAAGGCAAGCGTGGATGTAGCCCATGGAGCAAACAGTATCATCAAGAGACTGAGTAGCTCATCGACGTCAATCTGTTTCACGGCCCCTTTAGATGGTCCCTTGGCTGGCTTTGAACTCATGGAAATAACAGAGATGGTAGTAGCACTGCCATTCACTGACAAGTGCTGTCTGCTTGGCCCTGAGACTTCTGAGAACAATCAGTGTGTAAAACAAAATATTCCTGAGTCCATTCTCCCAATGTCTGGAAACTGCTCTGCTCTGAACCCCATAGAGAGTGCTGCACAGAAGGAAGTTTAAGTTGGAAGGAGCTTAAATCAGCCAGCAAGGTGGATTCTGGCACTTGCTCCAAACCTTAGATTGTGAGCTCAATTCAACAGCACGACCAACACAGAATGGGATAGACAGAGTGGATCTGAAATAGAGAGAACGCAGCAGCATGCATCACATGGCTTGTCCCTGTCACATGACTTCTGGTAGCATCAGGTTTTACCTACTGAACCTTCTCATCATTATGATGATGATGGGAAATTTTCCATTATGTATGGAAATTTTGCTGCTGTAGAGATGGAGACTAGCTCCTTCTACGCAATACAGTGTAGTCTGCTGAGCTGAGTAAGGGTCGCTGACTGCCTAGACTGAAAGATGTTGAAGAAGGCAGGGATGGGGATAAGAAATTACATCAATTGCTTGGTGTTTTTGTTTTTTGTTTTTGTTTTTGTTTGGTTTTTTGTTTGTTTGTTTTTTAGAGACAGGGTTTCTCTGTATAGCTCTGGCTGTCCTGGAACTCACTCTGTAGACCAAGCTGGCCTCGAACTCAGAAATCCTCCTGCCTCTGCCTCCCAAGTGCTGGGATTAAAGGCATGCACCACCACTACATCTGTAATGGGATCCAAATTCCCTCTTCTGGTGTGTCTGAAGACGGCTACAGTATACTCACATACATTAAATAAGTAAATCTTAAAAAAAAAAATGGCTTCAAAGTTACTTTCTATGTAAAAGAAACGGAGAAGTCTTTGTTCAGTGGCATGCTGGCCAGGTGAACTGCACTCCTTCTGATCCACTCTTCTGACTCTCCCATATTTGGACAACGGGTCTGTTTCAAAGTTTGGTTCCATATGTCACTCAGCACCAGGGAGTCTACTATGTCCTGGTTTGTTCTACTGGGAACCAGAGCATGACTGTAGTCTACAGCTGTGACCTTCCAAAAACGCTGCTTAATAGTACTTTAAATATTTATTTATTTATTTATTTATTTATTTATTGTGTCTGCCTGAGTGTGTGCATGTATACTACATATGTGTAGTACGGGAACCCATGGAAGTCAGAAGAGGGCATCTGATCCCTGGAACTGGGGTTACATATAGTTATAAGCAAAAATGTGGGTGCTGGGAAAGTATCCAGGTGCTCTGCAAGAGTGGCGGTGATTTTAACCTGTGAGCCGTCCCTCTAGTACTGCACTAATGCTTTTCATTTCCTAAACTCTTTGTAGACTCATCTTGTACATTTAAGTTTGGGTTTTCTATGGGTTTTACTTGTATTTTGTGCCTCTATAGGTCTTGGCTCATAAGACAATAAATCCTATGATGACAGGAATATTTTTTCTTTTTCTTTTTTTTGTAGCTAAGATGGAGTTTAGCACATTGTAAACCTTAGCAAATATTTCTGAATTTGAATCCACTAGTGGGTGAGTGATGACACTAATCATATCTGAAAGTTGACCTGAAGTATGAATTGTGACTTGTGTATGAAAGACAGTTTGAACTGTGGGTCCTGACAAACTTGGGCTCAAATATGTCACCATGTACCACCTTTTCAATATATTCCATATGTTCCTGTCCATGCAGATTCCTTTGGATAGAGAGGTCACTTCTCTACCCTGCTTCTCTTCATCCTCCTCCTCCTCATCTTTTTCTCATTCTACTTCTTTATGCAAAAAAATATGTATTTATTCATGTGTCTGAGTGTATACACGCATGTGCACTATGCCTGCACATGTGTATTGGATATATGTGCACTAGTGTGAATGTCTGTGCCTCCATGGAGGCCAAAAGAGAGTGGCAAATTCCTCAGAGATGGGAGTTGGACAGTCCTTTACAGTGAAACTATCTGACTGCATGCTGGGATCTAAACCCTGGACCTCACGGCTGAGCAGCAAGTCCTTAGCCACCGATCCTTCACTCTAGTCTTCTGTGCCACTTCTTCAATGACGTAATCATCTTCTTCCTTCAAAACTCAGTCATCAATAAAACAAGATACACACCAAGAAAATTGTGTTACAGAAGACTATTTAATTTTCACGGGGCGATAGTTCTAGTAGAGCATCAACCGAAAAGACAATTTATAGGTCCATTTTGAATCGAAACAAAACAAAACTATAGTGTATCTATTGCTCCATGATTCTTGCAAGGCAATAAATAGGACTTAATGACTTTTCATATATTAAGTCATGGTGAACTGTGCTTGCCAAGGTGAGGGGACATTCAATGTATGCCACCTCTGTGTAGTTCCCTTTCCACTGTCGAAACACCAGGGCAGGATACCCACTAGATGGTCTGGCTCTCCTTACCCGGGAACACTAATCCATTGGGGTGATTTCAAGGACCCCTGAAAACCAAGGGGAACAGCACTTTAAGGATGTAATTTCCCAGGTGGGCACAAGGGGGAGCAAGATCTCAGAAGCAGTTTGGTAGGCAACCCCAATTGATTGCAGCCCTGTTCTCATTTTGGTTTTGTAGGTCTTAAAAAAAAAAAAAAAAAAAAAAAAAAAAAAAAAAAAAAATCCCGAATGCCAAGATCGCAGTAAATGACTGCAAGGCCAGCAAAGGACAGGACAAGGGAGCACGGCCTAATGAAGCACAACAAAGGCTCAGAAGTTGACCGTAAAATGGGGACCTGTGAGCTCTTGACAGTTTAAACTCAGTCATAAAGACGGTCGATGTGCTTTAGAAAGAGAACACAGACAACTGAACACAAAGCAAGTCACAGATAAAAATGAGAATACAAATGGCAGCAAAATTACAGATATGAATCAAATTCTAGAACTGAAAGATAAAATAATTGACCTGAAAAATTCACTAGAGTAATTTGGCAAAAGGCTCTATCATAGGGACACTGAATGTACAGCGAAGATAAAGAAGACTTGATTAGATAAAATAGTAATAATAATAATAATAATAATAATAATAATAATGGGTCGGTAAATTTGAACATTTTGTTTGAGACCATCAAGTTTTGGGGTGCAGAAAGAGAACAGGAATGAAGAAGGGCAGGCATCTGCAGGCTGCGCTCCTCCATGCATCAAAGGCTTTTTAAATTTTAGGCTTTATATCACAAATAACTGGGCTAGTGCACGTGTTATGAAAGTGTAAGGAGAAAGGGGGAAGGAGGGAACTTACTTGAGAATATGATGGCAGCCAACTTCTCATATTTGAAGGAAGAAATGAACATGCAGGATTGGAGGTAAGTAAACTCAGTTGTAGGATTAGCACCCCCTTGGGGGTGGGGGGCAGGCAGAGAGACAGAGAGAAGGAAGCAGGTAATAAAATATTCACATTTTAGACACAAGAAGAACTCCAGCTATGGTGAAGCCAAAGAACAGTCCTGTGCAAGTTCAGGTAGCCGTCTGAAACCAGTAAGGAGCAGCCAAAGATTAGCTACCAGCACACTGGAGGAAATTTCCTATCAGAGTCCCCTGTGGAAACCTTGTAGGCCAGCAGGGGGCGGAGTGATGAATTCAAACTGCTAAAAGAAAAAGGTCAAACAATATTGTAGTTGTCAGAATTGTCCTTCTGCAACAAAGAGGAGATGGAGGCTTGCCCAGATGAGAAGCTGCTGGAGTTCATTAACAGGAAACTTCTATACAAAATGTTAAATGGGGGTTGGGGGGGAAGAGGGGAGAAAAAGAGAGAGGGGAAGGGGGAGGGAAAGGAGGAGAGGGAAAGGGAAAGGGAGAGAGAGGGGGGAGAGGGAGAGAGAAAGAGAGACAGAGAGAGAGTAAAGGAGAGAGAGAGGGAAGAAGGAGAGAGACAGAGAGAGAGGGAGAGGGAGGGAGGGAGGGAGAGAGAGAGAAAAGAGAGAGACAGAGAGAGGGAAGGAGAGAGACAGAGAGAGGGAGAAGTGTTTTCCTCATTGGTCTTGGTCAATTTGACATAAACCTAGACATAGCTGAGAAGAGAGTCTTCTCTGAGGAGATGCCTCCACAAGGTTGGCCTTTGGCAAACCCAAAGTTGTATAAGAAAGCAGGCTGAGCAAACTATGAAGAACAAGCCAGTAAGCAGTACTGCCCCATGGCCTCTGCTTTAGGTCCCGCCCTGGACTTCCTTCTATAACGGGCCGTGATATGGAAGTGGATAAAGGAGTGAAGCTCACTGAGTTGCTTTCAATCATGGTATTTGACTACAGTGATAGAAACCCTAACTGAGATAGCTGTCGGGAGTGAACGCTTATGGTGGTGGGATGTTTGAGTCAATATGAAAAACCCTGGCTCCATTAAAAAAGAAAAGGAGTCCTTCAGGTTGGAACAGGAGGGTGCAGAAAGAAGCACAAAGTCTTATACAAAAATACTTATATGAGCAAATATGGCAACCTGTATTTTAACTTGAGTCTATAGAATATAAGTGTGAAAAAATAACCCTACAAATCTCGTAATGGGTACAAAATACTTATAAACATTAAAAACATGAGATACAAACAGAGCAGAGAGTTTGTATTTGGTTGAAATTAGGTGATTGTCATTTTTAAGTTCTATGTGTAACTGTATTGTTACTTAGTAGAATGCTACAACTTTGTTTCATGTGATTGGAGTGTCACACAAAAGAAACTATTTACACGTGCACACAAAGCGAAATGAAATACTGATCATGCCCTGTCAATCAAAATCCCCAAACTGGAAAATAATGAACTACAAACAAAATCCTGGGAGGAGGAAGAGAGGCAAAAAGTGTGACACATTAAAAAAAACAAAAACAAAAACAAAAACAAAATCCCTGAAATGAGTAGAATACTCCTTCCCCGTCTATGATTCTATTTTTGATTTTTGAAGACTTATTTATTTTATAGGTATGAGTATTTAGCTTGAACCAAGGGGGTATCTGGTACCCTCAGAGGCCTGAAGAGGGCAGCTCACCTAGAACGGGAGTTAATGATTGTTGTGAGCATGTAGGTGCTGGGAATAGATGCTGGGCCCTCTGAAAAGGCAACTTAACTACAGAACTGTCTGTCTAGCCTCACTGATAACTGTTTCATATAAGTGGATTTATTTCCCAATCAGAAGGTGCAGTGCCATTGAATGAATAAAAACATAGGCTACAACTATTTACCCTTGTCGAGTTTGGTTTCCATTGCTGTTAATAGAACATGGACCAAAATGAGTTTATGGGAGTCAACGGTCTATGTCTGCCTATACTTCTGGGTTATGGTCCAGTGCCAAGGGAAAGGAGAGCAGAAACCAAAGCAATGCTCCTTATTGCTCACTCTCCAACTTGCTCTTTGCCAGCTTTCTTATACAGTGGAGGGCCACCCGCCTAGGGATTGTGCCACCCACAGTGGACTGGCTCACTTACATCAATCAACACGGTTCCTCACAGACCCAACCATAGAGCAATTTGATTGAGGGACTTCTTCAGTTGAGGATCGCCCTGTCCTAGGTAACTCTAGGTTGTGTCAATTTGATAATAAAACTAAAACATGTTAAAAATAAAACACGTCCCAGAGAGTTGTTTTAGAACTACAGGTACACAGGGGAGTAGAGAAATGGAAAGTAACACTCTATGCTCATATCGGACAGAAGAGCAAAATGCCTATGCTAAGAATACACACCCAACCAGAGCATGAGTAGAATGTTTTAAGATGCAAAGAAGGATCCATGTAATCATAAAAAGGTCAGCTCATGAGAAGGTGCAGGAACCATATACCTAACTTCAAAGTGCCTACATATGTGGAAGAATTTTTGGCAGGGTCAGAGAGAAAAAAAGTAGAAAGTAACAGTAATAGCAAGAGATGTCCATACCCTGTTTTAACAATAAATAGAGCAACCAGACTAGAAGTCACTAAAGATGTGAAGGCTTGAACAACACCACTGGATAACTGGATTTACCGGACAAAGAGGAACCCATGCCAGAAGAACCAGACAGGTACAGGAAGTGTTCTTAGCACAGCCACATAAGCAGACCTCAAGACAAGTCTTTACAAGTCCACAGATGCTGTGTCATGCAAAGTATCTTTCCTGGTCATAATGGGATGAGATTATAGATCAATAGTGAAGGAATCCCCAAATATATGGGTGTCAACTTGGATGCATCAGAGAAAAATCATAAGGGGAATTTGGGAAATGCCTTAAGACAAATGAAAGCAAAGACATGGCACAAACAAGCATCAACGTTATTCTTTTTAAGATTCCCACAATGACAAGCCAACTACACAACAAGGAACAGAGATCAAGACCATTCAAACTCTAACAAAAGAAAAAAAATTACAGCAGAGCTCATAGAAATAATGAATGAGAAAACAATAGGAAAACAAAAACCATGAGGAAATGAGATCTGTTTTCCTGGATCAATACAATGGGCAAGTGGTTAGGTGGGGTAAGTGCACAGAGTGGATGAACTAGAAAGCAGCATCACTGCTCCACAGGAAAAGGGATGAGGGAGAAGACTATGCACTGTCACATCAGAGAATTCAGAGACATGAATGCGTTCCTAGAAATGTAACACCTGCCTAGGATGGAGCACAAATACAGAAGCTGAATAGGCTAATAAGCAGCAGAGAAGGAAAAACTCCCCAGCAAAGCAAAGCCCAGGACCAGATGGCTTCACTTGAGAATTCCACTAAACATTAAAGAATTAATGCTGGTTCCAAAAGTGTCTTTAAAACACTGAACAGGAAGGGTGCTTTTAAACTCACTCTGAGACCAGCCCTCCCCTAGCAACTCTAGCAGCAAAGCCGATAACATCACCAAAGCAAGGAAAATGGTGGGTCAATATCCTGGATGGATATTGATACAAAAGTATTGACCAGGATTATACACTATAAGACTGTGACCGAATAATGGCCTTCCCGGATTCAAAACCAAAATGAGAAGCCATTTCCCTTTCATTAGAATGGCTATCATTTTGAAAAGAAAATGTGTTGGTGAGCTTTGGCAGTTAGGAAGCATGCACTGCCCTTGTAGAGGACTCGAGTTCGGTTCCTAGCACCTGAATTCAGATGCCCCACAATCACCTGTTACTCAAACTTCAGAGATAGCTGATTCCTCTGGTCTTTGTAGGCACCTGCATTCAGATGTTGGGACCAACTCCATGTACATATTATAAAAAATGAAAACAGTCTTTCAAATGTGTCAGTGATGTGGAGAAATGGGATTCACCATGTTCTGTGGTGTTATTGTAACTGTCATGGAATTCAGTATGACAGTTTCCACCAAACTAAAGACAGAGATGTCACACAATTCGAGACCTCCTTTCTGAATCTATATTGAGAGTCTGAAGTATATTCAAGAAGTGCCGGCTTTCTCAGTTCATTGATGGATTGTACCTGGATTTAATGGCTCCTCATTGGTCTTTTGGCACAGCATGAGTGACCCTTCAGGACACTCTGCTAAAACAGAACCAAGTCATACCCAAAGAGAACAGCATGGATGGTTTCACCCTTAGAGTGAAACCTAGAGTGGCCAGATTCCTAGGGACAGAGAGTATGATGCTGGGGTTTGGTGCAGAATGGAGGGGGAAATGGTGAGTTTTTTTATCTAGAAGAAGCAGAGATTACATTCTGGATGTGGAACGAGTTCAGAAGACATTTCTCTACAGTAGCACACTTTAATCTCCTCCAAGAGTCAAGGTGGTAAATTCAACACAATAAATATTTTATCAGGGTAATAACCCAAAGCAATTGGATGCTCTCAAATGAATCAGTTGTGGTTTGTAGTTTCTCATTTGAAAGTTGATAGTGAAGAACAGATGTTTACAGAGGGACCTCCATGTTTAACTCATTTTCAACTGCCCTGGTTGACTTTCCATGGTCTTTTCAGTTTCTACATTCTGGGGGGAAATCACTGTTACCAGCTTTCCAGTCAGATCATGGTTTTTAGTCTCTTTATGCTTTTATCAACTTCTAGGGAACTTAGATAATGCATCATGTGAATTCTGGATGTTTTGTGTGCATAAACAAAACAAAAGCAGATGAGACGCTACTTGGGAGGGACCGGCGAGTGGTTTCAACACCCTTACTTCTGGTGACTGTATAAGTGATATAGAGTCTCAGGGAAATGCCAGACATCTGCAGAAATATAATGAATGTCTCCAGAACAAACCCAACCCCACCCCCAGCTTCTTAACTGTGGGTGGAAGATGCCTACAGGGGTTGACATTTTCGCCCACAGTAACTATCTCTGTAAATTAGGCTGCTGCTAACAGCTAGGATCAAGAAGTGTCTGCGTCAGCATTCTGCTGTTGCAAAGGGACACCATGACCACAGCAACTCTTATAAAGGAAAGCATTCAACTGAGGCTGACTTACAGTTTCTGAGGTTTAGTCCATTGCCATCAGGGCGGGGGCATAGCAGCATGCGGCTAGACATGTTGCCGGAGAAGGAGCTGAGAGTTCTACATCCAGATCTGCAGGAGACAAGTAGAGAGAGACTCCAGGCTTAGAATTGGCTTTTGAAACCTCAAAGCCCATCTCCCAGGGACATACTTCTCCTATAAGGCCACACTTCCTAATCCTTGTAAACAGTGTCACCCCAACCCCCATGACCAAATCTATGAACCTATAGGTGCCATTCTCACTTAAACCACCATAAGAGGCCAATGCAGATACTGCCTTCATCCAATATATGAAATTGCTACCTCCATTTCTTCTGACTAGTGGGGAGACTTTTTCCTATCATTGTTGAGAGGAGTGGAGGGGTTTGAGTACCTTGTATACACTCAGTTTAATTTACTTATTTCTTCGTTGTGGAGGGACGGTGTGGCCAGGAAGGGTACTTTCTGTGGAGATTCAATTAGTTTGTGCTGCAGCCAGTTGATTTCTGGGCAATTTGCTTAGGCTCCAGTGTGTGCCACTTGGGTTACTTTCTCCAAGTTGTGCATGACATTCACGGGGTCTTGCCGCCCAAAGGGGCCATCCTCAGGACTCTGCCCTTTGGAAGAAAAGAATGCTTAGGCAAATTTTGGCATGAACTCTTCCTGGATGGAAAGTTTCCATAGTGGAACAAACTCTTCCTTATTGCAAAAGCAAGTGCCGTGCTCTCTGCCCTGAATCCGTCATTGCTGTGCCTGGCAATGTGCTACTTTTAGGTAAGGCTCATAACATATCTTGTATCCTTTAGCCTGTATATCTATTATCAATTATGTCTCTTTACACCCCCAGTGCTAAAACCAGACTGAAGTGAAACAAGCTTGGCCTGGAGTTACTACCACTTCCCATCTGCTGCCTATATTTCTAGCTTCATAACCTGTTAAACTAACAGATATTAAAATCCTGAAATAAAGGCTTTCAGGTGAAAGCCACCTGTTCAGCAGATAGAGAACAAGACGGGAATGAGGTCTGTTTCCCAACAATAGTGAAACAAAGACCACTGAGTTTTAAACTTTAGCATAAGGAAAAGGGAGAGTTTCAGTAACAAGGGGCTGGGAGACAACTGAATTAGGTCTGTTGGGAGGAGGCTGAGGTGGTTGTAAGATAGAGGGGATCATGGTGTATGTAGGCAGTTCTACAAACTAGGGTGAGGAGCTCTCTCTCTACCTGGCCCTCACTACTCCTCTACTGGTTTTCCTGGGGTTCATTTCCAGCACAGAAAGAGACTTAAGGGAAGGGGGTTCATCTAAACACCATCTACTCATCTTTAAGTTTCTGGGAATACAGACAGCTGGAGGCTGCAGAGGATAGATGCAGCTGTGTGAAGAAGGCCAGACAGGATGCCTCCAGCAATAAAGCCCCAGATTCTTGGCCTACTTTGGGAAATAGACAACTGGTCAACCCAAGTCAACAAGCCCTGCCTAATGACACTCAATTAAAAAAAAAATCTTGTGAAGGACAAACTGAGCATTGCCTATCCTTAGAACTCCTCATAGATAGCAGGGAGCATGGCCTTGAGAACAGCTCCCTCTCTGTTCGTACAAAGTGCAGGGAACATGCTTTGCATCAAGTATGCTGTTGGTAGAGGTCCACAGGAAGTCTGAATTTGACATGAAAGGGCATGCCTACTCCCCCAGACGGCTGACATTTCCTGAACATTACTGTGCACTGCTAATGTGACGTGATCAAAGACAGGAAGATTCTGTAAGTGTGATGTCTGCCATCATTACAGGGTAAAGGGATGGAGAGCTTTGAAATGCTCATCGTGCTAGGAGCTGAAATGAGTCAAAGAGGTTTCACTGAGTTGTACATGAAATGAAGTAGGGAAAACAATCACAGAGACAGAGGTGAGCTTTGTTAGCTCATGGACACATCTCAGTACATGTTTTCATTCACCCAGTAACTTGGTTTAGACTCAAGAGCACCAGGCATGGTGGAAGGGGTGTGTGTGGCTATGTGGTACACGTGACATCTATGGGGAATCCATGAGAGAAGGAACCCAGGGAAGCCATCTGGTCAACAGCTTCCTTTTTGTATATAGTAATACAAGTCAAGGACACGCTTGGCTCTCAGACCTGTCACAAAGCAGTCAGGAAATACCCGGAAGAGAAAATCCTGGAACCAAAACTAAAAGGGTAGCTGGTAGCGTTGAGGTCTGTTCTATACTCCTCCTAGTGGCTTAGAGCTTCAGAGCTCTCTTCCCTAACTGACTTCCCTAGGGCTACGCCCTATGTAAATAAAAGGGATTTTGCACTCAAATCCTTGTCTCAGTCTCCACTTCTGAGGGCAACCAATGTTTTCATATCTACTGTCAGGTTTAAAATGTCTATCCTGCCTTCACATGTTGTACTTTTTGGTCTAGGAAATCTTTCTGGTATGTATGTATGTCATAAGTGGCATCTCTGTAAAAAATGATCTTTGCTTGAAACCATTGTAAACTTACCTCTCTTGACCACTCCATCTGTGGATGCCTGAAAAAAAAATGATCAAGGTGACTAGTTAAAGCCTATCTTTTTATTAAGACATTTTCTTCATAACTTACTTCCTAGCAATAGAATCTGGTTGATTTTGCTCAGCACTTGAGACTGTGTGGAATTTTCTAGTAAAGATCAAGGCCTCCAGCCATGATGAAGAACGCTGAGCTAATGAGCCCCATTGGGCTGACTCCACTGTGCCCTCACTCCTGTCAGCCTGCCCCTTGCTCTGATGGCTCTTGTCACCAACCGCTGTCCTCACAGAGGATCCTGGAAGGAAAGAAAAAAAAATCATCAGCTTGGTTCCAGACAGCCCAGAAAAAAGTACACATCTGGGATCCAACATGGAAAGAAAGATAAACAGAGAGCCTCAGAATTTGTTTAGTGTCAAGTTACATGTCTCCCCAAAGTCTTGATTTTAGCCAGACTTCCCTCAGGCCAGTTTGAAATAAGGACATTTTGAGCTGTAGAATCATAACCCAGCCGCATAAAGAGACTGCTGATGTGAGGTTTCCGCATTTTATCCTAGGTACAGAGGAAAACATTAAAAAAAATAGCTTTAGGTAGCTGTAACACCAAGAAATACCTAAACTTTTGGAATAGTAGGCTAAGTATACCTGACTAAATGTCTTATCCTTTAAAAATTACATTAAACAGAGAAGTCACAATGGCAGAGATGAGCTCACACACACATATACACACATGCACAAGCACATATGCATACAAACATACATGTACACAAGTACACATGTACACACACACACACACACACACACACACACACCAATTATTTTGTGATAACCAATTCTGTGACCTCCTTAAATTCCTGAGGTGCCTGAACTGACTGCCATCTTCACAGTGATCCCAAGAGTCCCCCTCAGGATGACATTCAGGGGACAATTTTCCTTTGACTTTCCTGCCCCTTCTTTTTCATTAACAATTAATAATTGTTCCTATTTAAGGGGCGTGTGACATCAACGTGTGCCAATCAAACCAGGCTAATTAGCATTTCTTTGTGTTTGGAGACTTTGAGTTCCTCTCCTCCAGCTCTTCATCAAATATGGAGCAGGTTACTGTGAACTGCAGCCATCCTGAGACGGCTCCTGATGAGAGCCTGCTCCTCCTGCCTAGCCAGGAAGGAGAGAGACCATTTTAACAGCAGTGACTCTGCAGCCTCAGTCCCAGAGGAGGAGAGAAAATGATCCCAGAGACAAGGCTCCAGTGTTTCTTTGTTACCACCTAACACAGGATAGATGTACCTGGAGTGTGTGAAAGCAAAAGCAGATTTTGTTACTAATTATAATGAGCTAAAATCACTAACACAACAGAACCAGTCAACAAATAGCCTCAGAAGAATGTTTCATATTGTTTTGAAACCATGACAGGGCCACCATTAGATAAACACTTCAGAGAACACCGTAAGTCTCAAATACATCAAACACAAAGCAAAAGCAACATTTATCAGGTATGTCAGGATAAGATTACAGTCATGTCACAGAGCCTCTTATGAATAACCAAAACACAATTCAGTGTAGTAACTATCTAAATAGATCTTCTAGATAATCTCTTCATGCCTCAGTTTCCTTATTTGAAAAATGGGGATAATCATAGCTCCCAGCATATAAGATTGTCATCCAGCTTATAAAATGGGTGAATGTGGTTAATCACTCAAACAACACTAGGCAAACAGTACTGGGCATCTTTCCTGTCATATCAATGTACCAAACAGGAAAGTCAACATCAGCACCATGATGCCCACCAGAGGGGTGGCAGATAACTAGAACCCAAGGTCCCTAGTGGAGGCTTCTGTGGGTGACAGCGACAGCACACTCAGAAGCACATGAGGGAGGTTGCTGTCTGGCATTACTTAGTCTCAGCATCAGAACTCTGACCCCAGTAGGTAAAAAGTGCGACCAAGTTCTGGTGTGTTATAGCCAGAAAAGTCCTTTTGGTTTGGGACTTTATGAGAATGGAAAAGGAAATTGCTTGGAATGAATAAATCTAGGCTCTCTAATGAGAACCCATGCCCTTAGGCACAATGAATAATAAAGGCTATGTGGGTGCCCCCCTTTGACCAGGTGACTAAATGTGGTAGAAGCTATTAGAACTAAAATGTGAAATGTCCTCACTGGCTCAAGTCACCAACTGGTGGCACTATTTTAGAAGATGGGGGAAACTTTGGGAGGAGCCTAGCTGGAGGAAGCTCTCATTCAGGCGTGCCTTTGAAGAGCCTTCATGCATCCAGCTCATGGGGATAATCACTCTGCCACAGCTTCCTGTACCATGATGCTCTGCTTCACACAGACACAAGCTTCCTGTACTATGATGCTCTGCTTCACACAGACACAAGCTTCCTGTACCATGATGCTCTGCTTCACACAGACACAAGCTTCCTGTACCATGATGCTCTGCTTCACACAGACACAAGCTTCCTGTACCATGATGCTCTGCTTCACACAGACACAAGCTTCCTGTACCATGATGCTCTGCTTCACACAGACACAAGCTTCCTATACCATGATGCTCTGCTTCACACAGACACAAGCTTCCTGTACCATGATGCTCTGCCTCACCCTAGCATAAGCTTCCTGTACCATGATGCTCTGCCTCAAAGGGACCCAGATTCATCAGAGCCAAGGACTATGAATCAAAACTCTGAAGCTGTGAGCTTAAACTAACCCTCCTGTAAGTCATTCTCAAGGAATTACTTTCACAGCTACTGAAAAATAATATAAAACCTTAGAGTCCTGACAGTTGCCTTGGATTCCCTATTTGTCTTGGTTCTCAGTCTGTCCCTTAACGCAGGTTACTTTTAACGGAGTCATAACTGTGTTTCTTACCTCCTGGCTTTGCCGGTCCTGACCACACGGGTTCCTCCACTGATGATCCTCTGCTTCATCTGTGGAGGAGCAGTTGGCTCTTCTCACTGCCTTCCGTGCCCTTGGAAGCTTTCAGTCCTATAGGGAGGCCTTCTTCAAACCCAGGGTTAGCGTTGGTCATAAATCCTTTATTTGTGCATTACCATTCATGTCTGTATTTATGGCCTTAAAATAATATCCAAACAGCAATGACTTAGACATGTAAGTCACATTGGGACTTGGTGTCATATGGGCTATAATATGGAGCTGGTTATAGGGTTTCTGAGGTAAAGAGACCAGGGGTGGGTTATGTGTGAACAGGAGTAGAGATCTGGACAGAGATAAGCTTAGGTAATGAGGTACCGAGTGCAAACTCTTCACATGGAGAAGAGACACAGGAGAAGGAGAACATTTTTCACAGCAGTATCTCCCTGGGAACAGCCTGACCCTCAGCTACATGCCTGGGGCCCTGTACCGGGGGCACATCAGAAGTGTGCACTTAAACATTTAGTGAACAAATGAACTAATGAACAAATATGTCAAGGAAAAGAAGCAGCAGAGCTGATAAAGGATGGAGGACACAGAATTCCCCAGCAATACATGTTTAGTTTTGCTCTCAAGAGGATGCCAAGCTGGGGAGCAAATGCTGGAATGTCTGTTTGTGACACTTTGCAGTAATAAATTTGCAATAAAATAAAATAAAATAAAATAAAATAAAATAAACAAATAAAAGAAAAGAAGAAGAAGAAGAAAAAAACCAAACCAAAAAGCCCAATTTCACACATGTAGACTGAATCTAAATTAACCAGGATGGGCCCTTTTAAGTATTTGTCCTTTACAGCGCATCTCTGTCTGGTCTCTCTTCCTCTCCCTTTGCATTCCAATCTGGAAAATGCCTACCACACATCACTTTGATTATAAAAGCCTTTAGATGTATGATTTATTAAAATTACAAACAGACGCTACACAGTAATGCACTAATGGCCACAATACCCTAACAGATGTGATGGACTACCCCGAACAGTGAGTTAAAGGGGACTGTCTCCCGCCCTTCAGCCGAGTGTCTTAAAGTCACCCAAATGGAACACAGCTCCAGGATATATAGTCTTCAAGGTTAGAAACTCTCACAGATCCAAATCTGCATGCCATAAATAATACTGAATTTACAGTCCACCTTGGAAAAGGCCAGTGATTCCCCACACTTTTAAAGCAGTTCTCTCAGCCGGGTGTGGTGGTGCACACCTTTAATCCCAGCATTTGGGAGGCAGAGGCAGGCGGATTTCTGAGTTCGAGGCCAGCCTGGTCTACAAAGTGAGTTGCAGGACAGCTAGGGCTATACAGAGAAACCCTGTCTCGAAAAACCAAAAAAAAAAAAAAAAAAAGCAGTTCTCTCTGTTTATCACATTAGCATCCCTCCGATATTAATGCTCAACCTGCCTTGGAACCTAAGTATTGCTTAGAGGATGGTGATGAGACATTGACTTATTGTATTATATACTTAAATGCAGAACATTTAAATGGTTTTATTTGCGAATTTGATTATTATCCTTGGTGGAGGGGGCATTTATCCGTGGGCAGGAATCAGAAAATAGAGAGCCTAATCTTCAGCTAGGAATCTTGTCATAGGAAAATATTAGAATTTTAAACCTGTTTTAGAAAAAAACAGAATCCACGTTTAAGGACGCAGTGTTCAGAAAAAAAAATTATGCTATGAATAATTGATAAGGAGGTGAAGCAGCCAAGTCCCTGCTAACCAGGGCATCTGATTAGCATACTTTCTGAAGAAACTCCCTGGAAACAAAACTTAGGAGCCTCCTCTGAGAACCCACAGGCAGGTTCTCTCCTTTCCAGGATGCAGAGAGCTGTGAGTCACTCAATCCTACACCCCCTCGAAGCAGAGAAGGTCAGCCCTGCAGAGAGCAGACTGAAGCTTCCTCCCTGTAGGTAAGCAAGCTTGAGGGAGCTTGCAGGAGACAGGACTGCATTTCACAAGTATTGACCTGTGAGGGCAGGGGAGCAGGGGCACCTACCCAGCCTCGCTACACCCTAACCCATCCTACAGACACTAAATACTTGGTTTTTCCCCTCCCTCCCATTTCCCGCCTCTTTCCTTTATTATCTGCTCTCCCATTTTTCTTCCCTTCTCTCCATCTCCCCTTCCTAGCTCCCTTTCTTCCCCCTCCCTACCCTGACTCCTCCCTTCCCCTCCCTTCTTCCCCTCTCCCTCTGTCTTTCTTTTATTCTCTGCCCCTCCCTCCCTCCCATATCCCTACTCCCTCTTCTCCCCTTCCTCCTTAGTTCAATTTCTCTACAGGTTGGGACAGGCACAGTGGTGCCCCACTTTAATCAGTACTCAGGAAGCAGAGGCTGGCACATCTCTGTGACTTGAGGGTCAATCCAATCCCTGATCTACACAGAAGGTTCCATGCCAGTTGGTTGCATAGTGAGACTCTGTCCTGAAAGCAACAATTGATCTCCTGATCTCTTTTCGAGTTTATAAGACTCAAATTGAAAGATCCACAACGTGAGGACTCCCCCACGTTCTGACTCAGGAGAGGCGACACCCCAAATCACTCACGAGAAATGGTCTTGATGCAAACTGCAAGAGGTTTATTCGAGAAAGACCAGTGCACTGGAGACGACCCTCGCAGGGGTAGAGGAGTCGACCATGAGCTCAAGGGGTAAGGGGCTTATAAAGGCAAAAACCTCAAACACCTGGCAAAAACCGCAAACACCTGGCATTGTGCTATAGCATTTGGCAAGCTAGTAAGTTTGCATAACGGGTTTAAGGAACTGTTAGAGTATTCTGTACAAACATTTCCTGGAACAATGGGGCAAGTTCTACTCCCTGCTATTAGTGAGGTCTATTTTGGACACAGGTCTAGGGGCTTAAATAATTTTTCACTCTCTCTCAGGATCTTTCAAAACTATACAACCCATATGCAAATAGATTCTCATTGTAGAAAATCAGAAATACAACCATATCTAACTTTTTTTTGACTCCCTTTGCTAAATGTGCTGTCCCCAAATATGTTTAAAAACAAAAACAAAAAAGAAAAAATAAGCAAATGACCAAAAAAACACCAACAGAATCCCCAGTTCAATAGCCTTCAACAACGGGACCACTAAGAAATGGTTGGATTAACACCAATTCTAAAGCAGCCTGTTATTTCTAGTTCAGGCTCACTCTCTCCCATGCTCGCTCTCTTCTTCTGTGGGACGATGGAAACTGAAGGCCCTCAACAGATGCTGTGCCCTGGTACTCATCTTGCAGAAGCCAGAACGATGAGCAATGACTTCTCTATAATCCACCCAGTGTGTGTTACAGTTTGCTACAGCCATACTGTGCAAGGACACCTGTCATTGTGCCCTCTCTCTTCCCCTTCAAACATCCTCAGTGACTGAGCAACCTCTCAAACTTTCATCTGGCATACTTCATCCTCACGGATGTCTGCTGATACCCGTGTGTGCTGGTGTAAACTGAAGGGGTGCTCTTAAGCTCTGAGTGTTCCTCTCAAACTGGCTTTTAAAATGTCTTTACATTTTACTGAAATAGCAAGTAGAAACAAATTGCTCTAGTGTATTTCATTCATAAAGTGCTGTGGGACAACAAGGAGCTATACACCCAATACCCAGTTTAAAAACTATGACATGAAAGCCAAATAGTTCCTTTGCCCACCCTCCCATTCCTCTCCCTCCTTGATCCATTTTTTATTATTAGTTTATTGCCTTTGCAACCCAGTATCAGCCCATTGTCTCCTTCCAGTGCCCTCCTCCTCAATTCCTTCCTCACTCTCCCCTTCCCTTCTTCCACTGAGACTAGACAAGGCAGTCCATTTAGGAAAATGGGATCCACAGGCAGGCAGGCAGGCAGGCAGGCAGGCAGGCAGGCAGGCAGGCAGGCAGGCAGAGGAACAGCCTCTGCTCCAGTTGTTGGGAAACTCATGTGAAGACCAAGCTGCTCATCTGCTACACATGTGTAGGAGGTCTAGGTCCATACAGTTCTTGCTCTTTGATTGGTGGTTTATTCAGTCACTGGGAGCCCCCAAGGGTCCAGTTTAGTAGAGTATGTTGGTCCTTCTATAGAGTTCCTGTCCTCTTTGAGTCCCTCAATGTTTCTCCCAACTCTTTTCATAAAACTCCCTGAGCTGTAGCTAATGTTTGGGTGTGTGTGTCTCTGCATCTCTTCCCATTGGCTACTGGGTAGAGCCTCTCAGGTTTCTGTCTGCAAGCATAACAGAGTATCATTAATGGTGCCAGGGTCTAGTTCTTGTCCATGGGAAGGGTTTCAATTTGGGACAGTCATTGGTTGGCCATTCCCTCAGACTATGCTCTATCTCTATCCCTGCACATCTTGTAGGCAGGACACATTTTGGGTCAGAGGTTTTGTAGGTGGGTTTCTGCCCTTATCCTTCCACTGGGAGTCCTGCCTGGCTACAGGAAGTAGCCACTTCAGATCTATATCACCTAATGTTAGGAATCTCAGTTAGAGCTTCCCCTTAGAACATCTGGGGCCTCCTCCTATCCCAGATCTCCAGCAACTCCTAGAAGTTGTCTCTCCCATCTCTCTCCCCTGCTCTTCCTACATCTGATCTCCCTCACCCACCCTGTTCCCCTCCCTATCCCCTCTTCTACCCAGCTTCCTCCTTCTACTGCTCTCTGATCTCTATTTTGTTTCCTCTTCTTAGAAAGATTCAAACACCCTCCCTTGTGCCCTCCTTCTTGTTTGGCTTCCTTGGGTCTGTTGATTATAGCATGGCTACCCTGTACTTTATGGCTAATATTCACTTATAAGTTAGTAATACCATTCATGTCCTTTTGGGTCTGGCTCACCTCACTCAGGATATTTTCAAGTTCCATCCATTTGTCAGCGAAATCCATGATGTCATTGTTTTTAACGGCTGAAAAGTATTCCAGTATATAGATATATCACATTTTTGTATCCATTCTTAGGTGAGAGACATTTAGGTTGTTTCTTGTTTCTGGTTATTACCAATAAAGCTTCTATTAATGTAGTTCAGCAAATATCCTTGTGGGATGTTAGAGCATCGTTTTGACATATGTCCAGGAGTGGTATAGCTAAAACTTGAGATAGAACTATTCCCAATCTTCTGAGAAACTGCCAAATTGATCTCCAGAGTGGTTGTACAAGTCTTCACTCCCACCAGCAGTGCAATGTTTTGAGTTTTTGGTCTTAGCGATTCTGATCGCTATAAGATGGAATCTCAGAGTTGTTTTGATTTGCATTTCCCTGATGACTAAGGACACTGAACATTTCTTTAGGTGCTTCTCAGCCATTCAAATTTCCTCTATTGAGAATTTTGTTTAGCTCGGTATCCCATTTTTCAACTGGGTTATTCGGTTTGTTGCTGTCTAGCTTCTTGCATATTAGTCCTCTGTCAAATGTAGGATTAGCGAAGATATTTTCCTGCTCAGTAGGCTGTCATTTTGTCCTGATGATGGTTGATCTATATGGTCATAATGATCTGATGAGTTTTCATTTATTGATTCTTGACTTTAGTGCCTGAGCCATTGGTGTTCTGTTCAGGACACTGTCTCCTGTACCAATGAGTTCAAGCTATTCCCCACTTTCTCTTCTATTAGATTTAGTGTATCTGATTTTATGTTGAGGTCTTTGATCCACTTGGACTTCAGTTTTGAGCAGGGTGATAAATATGGATCTATTTGCATTCTTCTACATGCAGACATCCAGTTAGACCAGCACAATTTGTTGGAGATGCTCTCTCTTTCCATTGTATGGTTTTGGTTTCTTTTGTCAAAAATCAAGTGTCTGAAGGTGTATGAGTTTATTTCTGGGTCTTGATTCAATTCCACTCATCCACCTGTCTGTTTTTATACCAATACCATGCAGTTCTTATTACTATTGCTCTATAATACAGCTTGAAATCAGGGGTAGTGCTACCTCTAGAAGTTTTTTTTTTTTTTTTTTTTTTATTGTTCAGGGTCATTCTAGCTACCCTGGGGTATTTTCTGTTTCCATATGAAGTTGAGAATTGTTCTTTCAAGATCTTTGAAGGATTGTGTTGGAATTTTTGTGGGAATTCCATAGAATCTGTAGATTGCTTTTGGTAAGATGACCATTTTCACTATGTTAATCCTTCTGATCCATGAGCAAGGAAGATCTTTCCACCTTCTGATGTCTTCCTCAGTTTCTTTCTTCGGAGAGTTGAAGTTCTTGCCATACAGATCTTTGACTTGCTTGGTTAGAGTTACATCAAGGAATTTCATGTTATTTGTGGCTATTGTGAAAGGTGTTTTTTCCCTCATTTTTTTTCTCAGCCTGTTTATTACTTTTATAAAGGAAAGTTACTGATTTCTTTGAGTCAATTTTGTATCCAATCACTTTTGTGAAGGTGTTTATCAGCTATAGGAATTCTCTGGTAGAATTTTTGGGGTCACTTACATATACTATCATATTATCTATAGTGATACTTTGACTTCTCCCTTTCCAACTTGTATCCCATTGATCTCCTTTAGTTCTCTTATTGCTCTATCTAGAACTTCATGTACTACATTGAACAGATATGAGGAGAGTGGAAAGCCTTGTTGTATTGATTCTAGTGAACTTTGGCTATTGGCTTGGTGTATATTGCCTTTATTGTGTTTAGTTATGCCCCTTGTATCCCTGCCCTCTCCAAGGCTTTTAACATGAAGGGGTGTTCGATATTGTCAAAATGCTTTTTTTGGGCCAGATGGTTTTAGTGCAGAATTCTACCAGATCTTAAAAAAAAGAGCTAATGCCAACACTTCTCAAACTATTCCACAAAACAGAAACAGAAAGAATACTGCCAAACTCATTCTATGTGGCCACAGTCACCCTGGTACCTAAACTGCACAAAGACTCAACAAAGAAAGAGAATTTCAAACCTATTTCCCTTATGAACATTGATGCAAAAATATTCCATAAAATACTAACAAACTGAATCCAAGAATACATCAAAGACATCATCCACTATGATCAATCATTCTTTATCCTAGAGATGCAGGGCTGGTTCAATATATGAATATCCATAAACATAATCCACCATATAAACGAACTGAAAGAAAAAAACCCCACAAGCTCATCTCACTAGATGCCATTGCCATTCTTTAAAGGTACTCCATGTATGTTACATCCCAGAAGGATGCTGCAGAGCTTTTGAAGAAAATCAAGTCTGGGTTAATATGAATTCTGTTTGTGTAGCTGTAGCTCTTCATTTCCACTGTTCAGGGATGACCCATTGTGTGAGGCAACCACTACCAACGTATATATTCCATCACTGTTTTTGTTTGATCACTTCTAATTCTGTCTGGTGGTTTGAACATGCTTGGCCCAGTGAGTGGTACTACTAGAAGGTGTGGCCTTGTTGGAGGAAGTGTGTCACTGTGGGGGTGGGCTTTGAAACCCTCCTCCTAGCTGACTGAGGACAGTCTGCTCCTGGTTTCATTTGGATGAAGATATAGAATGCTTAGCCCCTCCAGCACCATGCCTGTCTAGATACTGCCATGCTTCCTGCTATGGTGATAATGGACTGAATCTGAACTTGGAAGCTAGACCCAAATAATGTTGTGCTTTATAAGAGTTGTCTTGGTCATGGTATCTGTTTACAGCAATGAAAGACTAAGACATTTTGCTATTTCTCCTCTTGTATACATCTCTTTACAAAGGCATGAACGTTGTTCTTGGAACTAGAGTTGGACTGGCCAAAGGGCATGCAGGGGCTCAATGTAGGAGATGTCAGGTTGTTTCCCAGGGAGATGATACAGATTCTCCTCTGTTAGCAGGATATGAGGGTTCAGTTCCATTATATCCTGACCAAGGCTTGAGTGGTAGCAGATTTCAAGTTTTTTATGCCTGTTTGTGCTTGGTATGGTGGCACATGCCTGTAATTGTAGATCCTTTATGTAACCACCACACTGCCCTTTGTTGACTACACAGGTAACAGGTATATTTACTACTTCAGTTTTACAAATTGCTTTCTTTTGATGTCTTATGAAAATGGTTTTTAATGTTAATGTATTGTACCAGTCTCTGTTTCTTGTTTTTGATAGATTTGTTTTGATACACTTTTGTTTTAAGCACTCTTCCTCTCTAGGGGTCATAAAGGACTGTTCTTTTGCCTCCAATGAGTTTATGGTTTTTCCTTTCACATTTAAGATTTAATTTACTTAGGGTCTTTCTTTTCTGTCTGATGGAAATAAGATTCAATTTGCATTGTTTCCATATGGGTAGTCACTTGACACTGCTCCATGCGTGGTGGAAGCCATTATTTTTACAGTGGCTTGCAAAGCTAGCCCTGTCATAACTCATGCACTCAAGGGTTCTGCCTGTGTTTTATTCCATTCAGTGGTGTCTACTGAACACTCCTGTTTTAAGATTTTTAGATTTAAGTCTGAATTCCTAGGGGTCAAAATCCCATGTCTTATTTTTTCCTCCTCTTCGGAGTATGTTGTCTGTCGTCTGTTTTAGAATCATTAAAAAATTACCAAAAGGCAAAACAAATCTGTTGTGACTTTGGCTGGAATACATCAGATGTCTAAATCAGTCTGAGGAGACCTGCGTAGGTTGTCAAAGATATCAAAGTCAGAGCTTAAACTGTCCTGTTTACTGTCACCTCTTGAATTTTACACTATTCTTATAGAGTTCTTTCATGTTCTTCTAAGATATTCTTCTATATCACTGATAGTTTAATGGTTTCAAATGTTGTTTTATATCTGACACTGAAATATGTATGTGTGTGTGCGTTTGTATTATTTATATTGATTTTGACCAGTAAGTCTCTTACAGCCTCTAGAAACATACCTATATATACTCTTATGTTCTCTAGGTTGACAATATTATTGTTCTTAAACAATAGGATAATTTCTCCATTACAGTGTATGAAAAGTTTATAGCTTTACTGTATCAGCTAGTATCTTGAGATACGATGTTAAAAATATGATTACAGACTTCATCTCAGTTCTATTTGATTTTATTATTATTTGTATCGAAAATAGATACTTTTCATACAGTGTATTCTGATTATGCTTCCCAACCCTCCCATTCCCCTCACAGAGTTATTTTAAAGGAAGGACAGCTACAGTAATGCCACCCATATCTCAGAAATGAAAAATGAAGACCAACCATCTCACAGAGAGGCTAAAATAGAAGACGACAGAAAATGGATCCTAACAATGACACAAATGGATAACATGATCATACTGAACGAGGCAAATAAAAACAGAATTTTCTCCTAGACCAGACAATAGTCATTTGACTATATTCTATGAGACTATAGTTTTTTTTTAACTACTAAAATCTTACATTATAGACAATATTTTTTTTCCACACAGGTGTTGTTTAGAGATTCTGAAACCATTTTACATATATAGCAGGGTTGGAAATACAATTCAATAGAATATGAATTATTACGAGAGTCAAGTTTCTCACTATCGATGAATGCAGTTCCTAGTGAGAGAAGTGGAAAAGGTGCCGGAGTGAGTGTAGAGATGCTGGATTGGGAGTAAAGTTTGAGTTTGAACTCTGTATTTCCAATACACACAGTCTTATAAATATTAATGGATCTTCTACATTTTAAAATTATTTTCATTCTAGTGTCACATGTAAAGATACTTTGTTTTCTAAGTCTGTTAGTTTTCTTGGACATCTCTATGGCTTTGATTGCATCGATGACTTGTGACCTTGGGTGTCATTGGTTTGTGAATCCATATGTGTGCACAACTGTATGCACATGGGGATTACTTTAAAATGGATGTCAGTTTTTCAGGACTTGGTCTCTGAAGTCTTTTGAAGAGCAGATAGAATTGCCTACCTCTAGGGGTTTATATTTCTATCTGCTGGTTGGTTGGCTTCCTTCTCAATCATGGGACACTTAAATTTGGGCCACTGGCACTTAAGCTCCTGATTTCAGGCTTATTGAACATACTCAGTGCTATGAATTCAGGGTGAAATCCACAGGATATTGTTTATAGTTGTAAAACATGGGAATGCATCAAGACTAGAGTTAGATAAAATTTCTTGGGCCAGGGACAGGTTTATTTCAGATTTTTCTACTTAGCATTTCAAGGTGTCAGGTAGGACAATTGTCCTCATCTCTGCCTATTTATATCATAGGATAAATCCTAGACTTCTCCTTCTGTACCTAAAGTCACATCTACACAAACACACACACACACACACACACACACACACACACACCACACACAAACACACAAGTGCGTGTATATAACCTCCTCAATTATCAAGCCATATCACACGCCTTAGGGATGCTGAATGTCATATAGAGTTAGTTCTGGCAAGAATATTGCTGTCCTATTCAACACCAACCAAACCAAATGATCGTCATACTGACCTCCCAAGACAGAAATGATTGTTTCCATACCTTGCAAACAAATTAACAAATATACCTATCTAAGAATTCTCAGTCGGTCATAGTAACAAAAGGCTGGATAACATTATTAAACAGGGATGTTGGGAGCTTTCTCTGGTCAGTATAATCTTCTACACTGAGCACGTCTTCACTGAGAGAGCTGTTTCAGACAGCTAAATTCTGCCGAGCACCGTCCCCGTGATCTTTTGTTGCATATTAGCCTAACAGACAAGAGCCCTTAGAAAGGGAAGATGCAGATGAATTTGATCACTAGTTTTTACTGTCGACTTGACTGGAGTTAGACTCACTGTGAAGACACGTGTCTGGGTGTGTCAGGGGGGATATCCTAGATCAGGTTGCTTGAGGGGGGAGGACTCATCATAAATGTGAGTGGTACATGCCACAGCTGGGGCTGAAGACCATATCAAAAAGAAAGTGAGCTGTGGAGATTCAAGAGATTCATGCACTCTCTTTGCTTCCTGGCAAGGGGAGGAGAGGGACCATATGACCTCCGGTTTCAAACTCCTGTGGCCATGCCATCCTGGGCTTCATTGACCATTTTATCTCAAATTGTTACCTCAAACCCTTCTGTCCTCTCTTAAGTTGCTTGGTCCAATCGGAACAGTCATGCAGGCCTTGAGGTAATAAGATGAAAATATCTTACCTGGGATACCACGGCCTGTCACAGGCATCAACATTAAAGAGCTTTTGCAGAACTGTTTTGGAAATAACCTGAATATTCATTCATTTGTGCACCTGGCAAAGAGCATGATCCAGCTTGAAACTGTCCCCATCCCTTAGACTGTCCAATTAAATTTTGATAGAAAGCTCATTATAAATAGTTGTATTTCATTATATTAAGGTCACTAGATTGTCCTTCATTAAAAATTAGCTTAAACACCACACAAAAAAACCCTCCAATAAATATGTCCTTGAGAATTCTCTAAAATGTTTAGAGTAAGGAGTTGGTTCCACTGCCTTGGGTCCCTGCTTCCTGTCAGGGCTGCCCTCTATGGAACTCCATTCCAAACACACACCTTTTAAGCAACTATTTCTTTTAGCATTTTGAGTCCAACTGGGATTTTTACATGTTTTTTTTTTTTTTGAATCCAGAAATAGATTTCTTCATAAGCAAACTTGATCTCAAGTCCCCCCAGGGCAAGGATGAGGTTGTTAGAACTTTGCCTCGGATTGTGGCTTTCTCACTTTGGGGCACAGGTCTCTACGGAAGAGAAGCTGTGTTCTATGGGCATCACTATATTTTTATGAAGAAAAAGAATTCATCTGTGGTATTTGGCAGGGAAGATAGGTGCAACCATGTGACTTTACTCATGGGGACAAAGCTAAGATATCATTAAACCCTGTCTTAGTCAGGGTTTCTATTCCTGCACAAACATCATGACCAAGAAGCAAGTTGGGGAGGAAAGGGTTTATTCGGCTTACATTTCCATACTGCTGTTGATCACCAAAGGATGCAGGACTGGAACTCAAGCAGGTCAGAAAGCAGGAGCTGATGCAGAGGCCATGGAGGGATGTTCTTTACTGGCTTGCTTAGCCTGCTTTCTTATAGAACCCAAGACAACCAGCCCAGAGATGGTCCCACCCACAAGGGGCCTTGCCCCCTTGATCACTAATTGAGAAAATGCCTTACAGTTGGATCTCATGGAGGCATTTCCTCAACTGAAGCTCCTTTCTCTGTGATAACTCCAGCTGTGTCAAGTTGACACAAAACTAGCCAATACAACTGACCCCTTGTCAACTTGACACACAAACACATCACTAGTAAGCCTCAACCCTTACATTCTTATTCATCCCCAAGGTCTAAATAACTTTAAATGTCCCACAGTCTTTACATATTCTTAAAATTTCAATCTCTTTAAAATATCTCTTTTAAAAATCCAAAGTCTTTTTAAATTAAAAGTCTCTTAACTGTGGGCATCACTAAAACAGTTTCTTCCTTCAAGAGGGAAAATATCAGGGCACAGTCACAATCAAAAGCAAAAATCAATCTCCAACCGTCCAATGTCTGGGATCCAACTCACGATCTTCTGGGCTCCTCCAAGGGCTTGGGTCACTTCTCCAGCCATGCCCTTTGTAGCACACGCGTCATCCTCTAGGCTCCAGATGCCTCTACTCCACTGCTGCTGCTGCTCTTGGTGGTCATCTCATGGTACTGGCATCTCCAAAACACTGCATGACCCCTTCAGTCCTGGGCCATCAATTGCAACTGAGGCTGCACTTTCACCAATGGCCTTCCATGGCCTCTCACAGTGCCAAGCCTCAGCTGCTCTGCTCAATTCCTTCATGCCTTCAAAACCAGTACCACCTGGGTGACCCTTACACGTTACCAAGTCCAGCCAGAGCACAAGGTACAACTTTGGCTATATCTGGAACGCAGCAACTGTGCTCTCAGAAAACACTTCCCAGAAGATGTCACCTCAATGATGCTGGTCTCTTCTTAATCACCGCTAATTTCTTAGCTCCAGCTAACCAGCATCAATAGTCCCAGTAATGCAAAGTTTTTGCTTTAGTAGTTCTGGTATCTTGTTAATCACAGCTGATTCTTCAGCCCCAGCTAACCAGAACTACAGAATCTTCACAATCAAAACAGCAATGGCCCTGAAAAGAGTCTTTAATTTTCCCTCTGAAATTTCACAAACCAGACCTCCATCTTCTGCAGTGTTCTCAACGTTGTCTTCCAAGCTCCTACACAACATCCGACAGAGCTCTTAACAACGGATGGATCTTCAAGCCCAAAGTTCCAAAGTCCTTCCACAGTCCTCCCCAAAACATGGTCAGGTTGTCACAGGAATACCCCACTCTGCTGGTACCAATTTGTCTTAGTCAGGGTTTCTATTCCTGCACAAACATCATGACCAAGAAGCAAGTTGGGGAGGAAAGGGTTTATTCGGCTTACATTTCCATACTGCTGTTGATCACCAAAGGATGCAGGACTGGAACTCAAGCAGGTCAGAAAGCAGGAGCTGATGCAGAGGCCATGGAGGGATGTTCTTTACTGGCTTGCTTAGCCTGCTTTCTTATAGAACCCAAGACAACCAGCCCAGAGATGGTCCCACCCACAAGGGGCCTTGCCCCCTTGATCACTAATTGAGAAAATGCCTTACAGTTGGATCTCATGGAGGCATTTCCTCAACTGAAGCTCCTTTCTCTGTGATAACTCCAGCTGTGTCAAGTTGACACAAAACTAGCCAATACAAACCCCAAATGCCAACATCTCCAGGGGTACATCTCCCTAGGCCATTGGTATCTGAATAAAAACTAGAGGCTATGGAACAATGGTTCTCAACCTGTGGATTGCACCCCATGGCTCACATCCTATTTGGGATCAAATGACACTTTCGCAGGGGTTTCCTCAGACCATCAAAAAACACAGATGTTTCGATTATGATTCTTTTTTCTTTTTAAGATTTATTTATTTCATGTAAATGAGCTCACCATTGCTCTCTTCATATACACCAGAAGAGGGCATCAGATCTCATTATAGATGGTTGTGAGCCACCATATGGTTGCTAGGAATTGAACTCAGGACCTATCCAATAGCAGTTGGTACTCTTAACCGCTGAGCCATCTCTACAGCCCTCAATTATGACTCTTAACAGTAGAAAAACTATAGTTACGAAGTGGAATGAAAATAATTTTACGATTGGAGGTCACCACAACATGAGGAACTGTATTAGAGTTTAGAGCAGAGGTTGAGAGCCATTGCTTTAGAAGAACTGGTGAGTACCAATCTTGCCAATTCCCTTTGGGAGGAGGTGAACACTAGCAACTGATATCTCAGCTTCGATGCCAATCTTATGGACAAGCCAATTGAAGCTGAGATATGAAGTTTTCTGGAGCCATCCCAGTGACTTGTCTTTCCATGATCATCACTTATGTGTGGCATAATTTGGGCTGTTTCTTAGACAATTTGATGGACTACATATGGACTACACCAGAGTATAAAATATATACCCACATTTAAAATAGTTACCCGATATACAGGCCTCTGAAACCAGAAGGGAGGAAGGCCTGATGAGAGGTGACCAAAAGAATGTTCTTTCAATGATGATTTGTAAATTTTGATAGAAGAATTTCGTTTTGCCATTATTAGATCACAGAGGCCATCTTTATTTTCAAAAATTTAAAGACCCTGGTCTTTTAAAAGAAATATACCAAATTACAGTATTTTCAAACAAAACTAAACTAAACTAAACTAAACTAAACTGGACACTGCAAAGCGATGGTACCAAGCACTCTGATTCATAGAATGAAACGGTGCTGAGCCATTGGTAGAACAGGCAGCTGGACCATTGGTAGAACAAGGTAGCCAGGCCATTGTTAAAGCAATGCATTGCTTTGTCAGGGGTAGATTTGCAACTTGTACATCATTGCATCCAAAGTGCCCAGCAGAAACAAGCTAAGGGGTCCAAGGTTTATTTCAGGTCAGAGTCTCAGAGGATTTCAGTCTGTCATGGCAGGGGCAGTGTGGTATAGGAACATGTGTAGGAGTTGTCCATGTGGCTCTGCCTCAGGAAACACAGAAATCATCAGAACTGAAGGCCAGGCTCTGTCACTCAAAGGACCACCCCCAGGGACCTACTTCCATCTATAATCGAGGAACTAGAGTTAAAAGCATGAGCCTGTGTGTAGGGGTGGGGCAGTGGTATATAACTTAAATTCATAATAGTGAGGGCCTCTAGGCCCAGGTATGATGAAGAAAATGAGTTATTGAGTTTTGTTATTTTGTTGTTGTTGTGGTGGTGGTGGTAGTTGTTTAGAGAATTATTTGAAATTGAGGTCTCTAAGCTGCTACCATAATGCTTGATATTTTCTTTATAGATAATTCTACTTAAATTAAAATTGTTTATTTTGTGCGCTTGAGCAATGGTTTAGTAGTTGAGAGCACTGGCTGCTCTTCCAGAGGATCCAGTTTGAATCCCCAGGACCCACATCAGGGCTAGGTTAACCATCTTTAAGTCTAGTCCTAGAGGATTTGACATCCTCTTCTGGCCTTCTGAGAGCGTTGCACGCATTTGGTGCTAGACAAGCTCACAGGAAAATGCCTTTTAAAGAAAATAATAAAATATAATCTAGAAAATGTTTTAAAGGTATATCTAGAGTCAAGTTAAACAATATATGTTGTGGATGGGCCTGGTGCTTTTTGTGTTTTGATGCTAATTCTGCTTTTGGGGGGGGGGTGGTTGTTGCAGACAAGGAGTGATTGACATACCCAGGTGACATTTTGTGAACCAATCCCCTAACGAATAAAGGAGTCAATCACTGGGTGAGTGGGAGGGACTTTCAGATTGGAGAGGGGAAGAGAGGAGGAGAAAGAGAGAGAGAGAGAGAGAGAGAGAGAGAGAGAGAGAGAGAGAGAGAGAGAGAGAGAGAGAGAGAGAATGTCTTTTTGGACAGGGATAGTGTAAGGACAAGAAGTAGCTAAGAGTGTTTCCCTGTTTGAATGGCGTCAGGATCTGCCACCAGAGGACTTAGATTTAATAAGGCTTACAAGTTAGGATTTTAGTTGTTGTGCTCAGCAATTGAGTTACCTTTGTTTCTGAACTAAGTTTTCCTTCTCTCAGAGGCTTGTGTGGGTTCAAGAGAGAAAGGTACGCAGCAGAGCTGTGGAGGATTTGAAGCATGGGGCTGGTGTGGTAGCAACCCGCCAGTGAGAACTTAGCGAGCTGGGTGGAGACGGTTCAAGAGCTCCGGGCCAGAGAGTCTCCACGAGATAAAAACAGGTCTGCCATTGTCCACCAGTGCATGGCCAGCCAGAGGCCACCCGGGGCAGAGAGTTGCGGCACTAGTTCAGGGACGTACTTTTTTTTTTTTTTTTTTTTTTAATGTCCTGAAACAAAAATATTATACCAATCCTGAAAAGAATCATTGTGTTCCCGCCAAGAAATGATTCTGAAACTCAGATTGAAGCTTCGGTTATCAGCCTACCATTAACCAACTAACTTACATCTGTAACGTAATCAGGTTTTTCTTTTGAAAGAGGTGGAACAGGAGCGGGAGCACGGACATCACAGTGATGGCTAAGCACTGAAGGAAAACTTCCCTCTGTGCAAGCCTGTAGCGGGATAGGTGAAAGGATGCTGGGAGCAGGGGCTGCTGTGGCCAAGGTTGCCAGCTTCTCACCACACTCCCCATGCCCCCATCATTAGTGAGCTTCCATTTCTAGCTTGGCATGTTGCCATCCAGCCAGAGGAATATTGTCCAGTCCTGCATTGTTGAACAGGATGCAGGTACCAGAGTGTTGGGATATTTCCCACAAATAAAGATAAGGGCCCTGGACACAACACCAGGCCTCGGGGGCTGCCATGACCAGATGCCTACCTTCCAAATACCTTTGAGCTGCTCATGTGGAGGGTTCCCCCGCCCCATAGGAAAGATAATTTCCTTATATTTAAATGGCTATAGGGCAGGCATCCTTTTTTTTTTCTTTTTTCTTTTTTTAAAAATCAAATCCTAATGAATAACAGTTGCTTAGCAGTCTGTTGTTTTCTCATTTTGTGTTTCTTAGTCGATTAAGAGTAAACCTGTGCCGGGTGTGGTGGCGCACGCCTTTAATCCCAGCACTTGGGAGGCAGAGGCAGGCAGATTTCTGAGTTCGAGGCCAGCCTGGTCTACAAAATGAGTTCCAGGACAGCCAGGACTATACAGAGAAACCCTGTCTCGGAAAAATAAAAATAAAAAAAATAAATAAAAAAATAAAAATAAAGAACAGAAAACATACATACATGTAGCTTCATATAGACCCAACAGATTATATTAGGAATATATATACATATGCAAATACACATGTACATGAAATAATAATTATTGAAACAAGAGGCCATGAATTTGAAGGAAAGTGGAGAGGGATGGTTTGGAGGGTGGAAAGGGAAGGGCAAATGTTGCTTGAGACCCCGACCAAGATCCTTGGGGACTAGGGAAAGGCTCAGAGTCAATGACATAGACTCCAGGTGTCAGGCAAGTGGCAAAAAGCAGAAACTAGGTAAGCCTTTATAACTTCCACCAGGGCACCATTGGCCAATGACTGCTCACTCTATATACTTGGCACCATCTGTCATTCTGTCATGCATTCTGTCGTCATTGTCTCCAGGTGTCAATCAGGCTTTAGAGGTTAGCAGGCTTGGAAGCTACTGTTGCGCATGCGTGGGCCACTGTGCGCTTCCTGGTCAGGGTGTGCTGACTCATTCCTCCTACAGGGAAATGTAATTAAATTACAATCTTAGGAATAAACAATGGCAAGAACAAATAAAAGACAAGGAGTCTAGAATGTCTAGCTTCTGGCTCTGGCTGTCCCTCAATCACTTTAATTATCCCTGGTGTTCAGAAATCAGCTTCCCAGATTCTCCACAACACAAGTTACATTCATTGAGTTCGTATTGAGTGCTTACTAAGTGCAGGGTAAACTGCATATTTTTTTTCATTTGATTCAATTAAGACTTAATTTCTATAGAGAGTAGAAGTGATCCCCTCCATCCCCCATTTTAAAGATGAACACTCTGATATCGGAGGGAAACTAGCCTAAGGGACTTGGTAGTAACAAGGCTGTCTGGATTTGAGCAAGTTGGCTTTAGTCTGTGAGGGCATTCTGAGTCCTCAGAGGAGACGGAAGGCAACGCCTCGTGGTTATTCCACCTCAGAATTTCTCCTACCCAAAGAATAAGCACATATGACCTCATAGTTCCAGAATGTGGACGTTCATCTTGGAGTGTTTCATGTAACCCTTTCAGCAGCAGGGACAGCCATTTGGTTGCTTGATACAGGAAGGAATTCGCGGCTCTAAAAGTTCCGACTTTGCCTCCTTATCTTCTTTTGAATTAAGTAAACTTTTAGGTCAAGTAGGCAGTGACCTTAATATTTAAAGATTGGGAAGATGTTTCTATTCTGTACCCACTATGCCTGGCACATGGTGGGTACTCATTAAAAAATGCTAGCAATTCCTGAATTTGCTCTCTGGACCTTGCGGTTGTAGTACCATCTGCTTGACTGATGTTGTGTCTCCGAGCCATCACTTCTCCTTTGGTAACAACAGCTTCTTGTCCTCTGAATGTCAGTCATCCTTTCTGGATGTGTGATTCCCCTAGACCTAAACAGAGCTGATTTCCGGACGGGAGCAGGTGAATCAAGTTAGTCAACAAGACCCTCAGGGATCAGGCCCCACTGCTCCAGCTGCCGAGGCTTCTTGTGGTGGAAGATGGACCTTGTTCTCTGTAAAAGCCAAACTGGGTGGAATGGCGGTGAGGGTGGGGGTGGGGTTGAGGGTAGAGAGACTCAGAAGCTAAGAGAGCATACTGCTCTTGCAGAAGACCTAATTTGCTTTCTAGGACCCACATTGGACGCTTCATGGTCACCTGTAACTCCAGCTCCTAGGGATCAGATTCCTTTTCTGGATCCCACAAGCACCTGCACCCACAGGTACACAGACCTATGCCACTCTCCCCCACACGCATATACACACAATTTATTTTTTAAAAGGCAATGGAAGCTGGGTATGGTGGCATAGTCCTATCATTCCAATATTTAGGCACAAGGGTCAGGAGTTCAAGATTCTAGGATAGATGATATTCTGTCTCAAAAGCAAAGTAATTATGAATGAAGCACAAATGAGGGTGTGTCTGCGCATCTCGCCAAAGCGTGACTTATTCTAGGTGTCTAACTTGTAAGATTTCATTGGTCTCCAAATCTTTCAAGTCTCGGTATAATATAAATGGCCATAAAGTTTATATGCAGGTCAATTCATTTTCCCTCTATTTACACCAACAAACAACAAACAACAACAACATAAAACCCCTGACATTTGTTTTCCTCACTGGGGAGGGAAAGGAACTCTTCATATATCTTCAGGACACTGGACAAAAAAAAAAAAAGCTTTCAGAAGGCAAGACAACTTTGCCATCTTTTCTTGGCTGGCTCTTTGTCAACGGAAGAACCACAGCTCTCATTTTAAGGGCAACAAGAGTCAGTTTACTCTGGAACCATTTTGCCTGACAATAGCCTGGGATAGACTTAAGATACACAAAACTCCATGTTCCAACATGGAATGAGTTCCACGAAGGTTTTTATAGTTTTACAGAACTAAGTCCTAACGGGCTGGAGAGATGGCTCAGCAGTTAAGAGCACCGGCTGATATAATGTTCAATTTCCAGCATCCTCACAGTAGCTCCAGGGAATCCAATGGTCCCAGCCAGCTTTCCACATGCACAAGCCCTCACACACAGAAATTAATAAATAAATGAAATATTTTAAACAGTTATAAACCAAGGTAAGTTTAAAATACATTGGTGGGTCCATCAGAGAGACAGTACAGCAAGATGAAGTGTCACTGCCGTTCTTAGCTTTCAGGTTTATAGAAGCTAGTTGCTTGCTAAGTTAAAAGATTCTAAACATGTTTTTGTTTTTGTTTATTTGTTTGTTTTTTAACCTATTGTTGAAAGATGTAAGTTCTGACACAGAGGTGGGCAAGGAATATTGGTCTTGGAGGAACAGAACTCAGCTCAAGATAAGGTACTTAGCCTCTGGACCTGCAACATTGTAACCAGCCTCTGTCCTGGTCCAGATTTGAGTCCGTCAATGAGTCTCTGCAGACACAGCATCCTTTTAAAAGCTTCTTTCTTCTATCCTAGCCAGACAGCTTCTTTTTAGGTTTTGTTCACATCTCTGAGTTTGTGTCACAAGGATAGACTCTTGTGGGTGACTGGCCGGGTTTGACTGCAGTGCCAAAGTGAGGGTAAAGTGAGGGTGAATCTTTCGCAGCAGCAAATCCTTGCTAAGAAGAATGCATGCTTGCATCCGTGGGATGAAGCCAAAGCCTTGCATAAGTCTGTCTGGAGAGCTCTGGGCCAGGGCAGTATAAAGAGTAGTTGCCCATATATTATGTCCAGTGTGTGTGTAGTGATGGTGGTGGGAGGTCTCTGTAATGGCAGCTAGTGGCTTGTCTGTCCCAAAGGGTAAGGGCAAGGCAGAACTTTACAGAGAGACAAGATGGGGTGTGGCGTCCAGACTGTCTTTGCAATGGTGACCTGCTACCTCTGGGACAGTGAACGTCTAGAAAGTGCAGAAAATGAAGCAAGTAGTGTTGATTTTTAGACTAGCTAGGAACTAGTCATTCAAAAGAAGGAGATCAGGGGTAGAGAGGGAGAGAGGGAGGGAGAGAGTGAAGAAGGGGGAAGGGAGGGAGGGAGGGAGGGAAGAGGGAGGGAGGGAGGGAGGAAAAGAGAGAGGGAGGGAGGGAAGGAGGGAGGGAGGGAGGGAGAGGGAGGGAGGGAAAGGGAGGGAGGGAGGAAGGCAGAGAGAGATTGAGATCTTAATAATGGAACATTCCCCCTGCTCCCACCAAGTCCAAGATAAGGGAGGCTCCCAGGACTTAGATTCAATATGAAACCACAGAGCCTAGAGCCATACAAGAGCCCTGGGGCTGTTGCTAAGGCCTGGGATGTGTTGCTAAGGCTTTCTCTCTTTGAAGCCAAGAAGGAGGAAAGGGGGAATCTTAACACTTGAGGATTAGTGAGATGGGTACCAGATTCTGCCTTAGACCAGGGTGTCTCAGGTGGCCACAGTTCCCTGGATGGGTGGTGGGAAAGTCTCTGCCGGAGACTGCGGGTTTTCAGGGCACTTATAAATCAGAGCTTCAAAGACATTTCTGTTGTTTTACACATCCAGGAGTCCCTTCTAATCTTTCTCACTTCCTCTTTTCTCTCCGTTCTTCTCAAAAGGAATGACTGCCAGTCATCAGTCAGTGTCAGTCTCCTGCTCACCACCTCCCCTCCCTTCCAGCCTCCGGGGTTTTCAGGCTCATCTTGCAGGGCCCCACTCTCCCCACTTCCATCCCCACCCTGGGAGATTTCTCTCTCCCTAATTACCTAGTCTCTCTTCACTGCCACTTGTTACAACCTGCAATTATTTGGTTTATCAATTCATTTGTTGGACGTGAAGCTTTGTTTGTTTATTTGTCCTCACTGGAATATTTACCCATCTGAGTGGTTACTTATTCAGGCAATAGTTATAGATGCTACCATGTGCCTAGAGCTGAAGAAAACAGCGAAACTTCTCTTGAGCGAACGGAAGAGATCAATAAGTCAAGAAGATATAATAATGTACAAGTTAAGTGCCTGGTATACCAGGCAGCTCTAGCTGCCAGGAATGGAGAGCAAGGAAGATGAAGACAGAGGGCAGGGTATTGGAAGGATGGGCTGTGACTTCGATGCTTATCATTCTGCCCAGATGCCCATCTGGTAGCTCTGCCAGGTACCGTGTAGCTGATCAATAAATGTGACCAGGAAGGATGGTAGAAAAGGCAAACACCTGCCATGGAGCCTTGCAAGAGTCTACAGCTGGAATTGCTGTCATGCTCTGGAAGGGGTAGGGGGCGGGGTGGAGAGGTAGGGTAAAGAGTGTGGGAGTGTCTTCCTTCTTCTTAGGCTTCATATGGTCTTTGAATTGACTCTTGGGTATTCTGAATTTTTGGGATGATATCCACTTATCAGTGAGTACATACCGTGTTTGTTCCTTTGTGACGGAGTCACCTCACTCAGGATGATATTCTCAAGTTCCATCCATTTGCCTGCGAATTTCATGAAGTCATCATTTTTAATAGCTGAGTAGTAGTCCATTGTGTAATATACCATAACTTCTGTATCCATTCCTCTGTTGAGGGACATCTGGGTTTTTTCCAGCTTCTGGCTATTATAAATATGGCTACTATGAATATGGGTAGGAGAGGGGGAATGGGATAGGGGGTTTCCGAAGGAAGGGGAAGACATTTGAAATGTAAATAAAGAAAATATCCAAACACACACACACACATACACACACACACACACACACACACACACAGAGTGAGGGAGTGGAGTTGAACCTTACTGTCTGCAACCTCATCTTTTGAAATCTCACTTTCTGTACCCTCCTGCTCTGCTCAACTCCTGGGCTAAGCTCCTCTGCTTTAGAACAACATTTCTTTCCTCTGTGACAGAGGTGACTGCAATTTTCCCCAGGGAATGCGGCCATAAATATCCACATCAAATCTAACACACTGGTTTTGAGCTATGGCCAGTCACGTGGGCAGGAAATGTTAACACTTCTTTTCAAGGAACGATTTTAATTACCCTGACAGGTGATCAGGGGAGAAACCTTGGTTTTCATTTGAGCTGCAGCCCAGTCACTCCTCATAATTCAGTCCACAGGAAACTTGTTGACGGCAGCAGAAGTTCTGATAGGCGGCTTTCAGAGAGGGGGCGGGGCTCCCCTGAGTGAAAATCCGGGCGAGTTCAGAAGGTTAGAGCTGCAGTTGCAGAGCCGCCAAGTCCCCTTGTAGGGACAAATTTGCGATGAAAAGCCATGGAAATGAATTTGCACAAGGAAAGATGTTCATTATAAATGGGTGCCCGTGTATTTTGCACATAAAATGCCCTATTTGCATTTGAAACCAGTATGATAATCTCTGAAACTAAGCTAAGGACTACAAGTCTCCTTCCCTGCCAAACACCACTCTGAAAACAACGCCACTGATTGGCTTTTGGATCACACCCGTTGTCAACTTGGACAAGAAACAAACAGTAAGAGGGCACCTTTCCTGACAATGTTGAAAAAAAAAATCTATATATTGTTTATTCTTTGGGGGGCAAAACTTGTTATAACAAGATCCAAAAGAAAGGTCCGTTAGGTACTGACTATCCCACAACCTGATGCATCGAATACAGCTTTTAATGCACAGTTGGTTTTGGCCTCTGAAAGTTTTGTTGAAAATTCAGCCTGTATTTCCTTTAGATTTCTTAATTATTCATGCTAAGTGGAAAGATCTTTTAATTATTCAGCTAATCCCCCTGTGTGGTAAAGTGTTTATTGCATCCTTATTACACATGTTAGCTTCCTAGTTAGACATAATTGGGCAAGTGATAATTCTGTTTTTTAGGGGACCCATTCATACCCAGCATTACTTCAGGCATAGATTCTGAGTGAATTATTAATTATAACAAAATTGCTGAAGTCATGCTCCAGCAGGGCACTGATCACAGCAAGCTAAAGCAGGATAACCTTCCCAAGTTGAAAGCCGCGTCCACCCTCATCATTCTTGGATTCAAGAGAGCTTCTATAATGTCCCCCACCCCCACCCCACCCAGCAGTTGATCAATAATGTAGTAAGAACTTAAGAAGCAGATAGGATCCACTGATGCCATGTGCAAATGTGATATCCTGAGTAAATACACCAAACAGGAACATGCCATATGAATGCACACCTTGCCTATCACAACATGACCCTCTAAAGGCCCCCTGTTAGAGGCCCCCAGCTGCCTCTCAAAGGTGAGCTGTGCACACCACTGCACGCCTATGTAGCCTCTTCCTCCCTCTCTGGAGGCCCCCACGTGGACTGCTGGCAGAAGCCCATTCTGTATTTCCCCTGAACAGTACAAGGAGGACATGTGGAGGCAGCCTCCTGATCTTTGGTCAAGACACTGCTGAGAATTATGGTCCCTGCTTTTTGGAATACCCAGGCTGCACCTATCACTCACAGACTGGACAGCACCTGCTTTTATCAGCCCTCCCTCTTCTCCTGTGTTGTGTTTCTGCTCTACAACCCCTCGTATCCTTCTATCCCCCCCCCCTCCCATAGCAAAGGACTCTGACACAAGCCTTTGTGTCAGGACACGATTTTGCAGGAACCCAGCCAGCCGAATACAATATTTGGTTTATGTCTTTTAAACCAGAACAAATATATCATTTTTCCCTTCAAAGCAAAAACAGATACAATCCAGGGAGGAAATCACTAAGCTAACACACAATCTGAAACAGAACTAATAAACTATCTTAAGAAACAGAAAATGGGCAAGGGCAGGCCTGGTCCTATGGTCTTTCACTCTCCTGGCAAATAGGATTGGGTGCCTGCGGAGTTATAGACACTGGGGACCACATGGGATCTAGTGTTTACTTCTCATCCAATCCTGGATGTCCTCACACAACAAATGACTATAAAATGGGTGGGGTGTACCTCCTTTCAAGTAATACCCAAGGCAGTGTTATAAGGGTTTGACAAGCTAGGGCAGCTGTGTGCTAGGTAGTGGTGATTAATCCTTTCAGTTCTCTAAACCTGGAGGAAGACTTCTGCCCCCATCTCCTATTAGTATCCCCCCCCCCAAAGACTACGCATCAGGGTTGGACTGGATGGACATCCTGCAACATGTAGCCATGGTCCATTCTTCCTGGGAGCCAGAGGGCAGTGTCAGGGATGAAGCCCAGAGGACCTTGGCCTCTTCGGAGGAAGCTCTGCTCCTATGGTAAGGGTGAGTCACTGGGAGAATTGGCAACTTTATACATAAAATTTCCAGGTAATCTAACTTGAACTCACTTCTTAGTGATTTTTATTCATCTCCGACGTTTAAGACAGTTCCAGGTCTTAGGTAACTCATGAATCCAGAGGCCCCGTCCTAAACATGTCCCTGTGCTTGTCACCAGGTCTGACACTTGGGACAAGCTCTGTGTGGATGAGTGACTTCCAGATGGCCAAGCCAAGGCACACAGGATGAGGCGGCCTCCTGCCCAAAGCCAAGGTGGTAGCAGCCTTTGGCACTTGAACCTAGGCTTCCCAAAGTTTAGCTTGTCACTCTGCCTATCTGGTTACAGATTCCAGGAAGTGCTCTATCTATCTATCTATCTATCTATCTATCTATCTATCTATCTATCTATCTATCTGTTTGTGAAGTATCTTTAGAAGTTTGCCTTTGTTTTGTAACATCAAAGCAATTTGACAAAATAAATGAGAATTTTTTTTATTCTGAGTACAAAGATAAAACATCCCACAATAAGCATACTTAATTAAAAAGAGATCTTATGGGGTGTGGCGGTTTCTAGGCAAGGTGCTTGTTTAACGTGCACAAGGCCTAGGTTTTGATGCCCAGAACTCCTACCCACAAAAGAAAAGTTTCTTTGCATCAGCATTTACATGGAACAGGGAAATGCATGGCAGACAATACCCTTCCGCCCCCATTTCCCAGCATCAATGGGCATACAATAAGATGGTAGCCATTTTGGAGGGGCATGCTTTTCCTGTCAGGAACATCATATCCTAAGCCATTCTTTTTGGCTGATGGTTGCCAGGGAGCTTAAATTTTGGCATACATACTGCATGCTTGATTCTGGGTAGGCATGCCATGGTGGACAGTGCTCTCTACTGTAGCAGTGAGCAGTACCAGATGCCTTCCTGGGTTTGTTTCTTGTTCCCAATGGCTTGTGTTTTGTCACAGTCACTGTTGTATGTGGGCCCTTCTTTATACTGTCTTGCTCTTGTTCACGTCTGTCTCGAAGAGCCATTTCCCCCTTACTCACAGTTACACGGAGCCATACCCACAATCACCATCGCTCTGCTCTATGCGCTCTATGCAGAGTAACGGGCCTGTGACACGGAAGCAATAGGAACTGACACTGACCAGGTCCCTGCCCTGTAAGCCATGGGTCCGATGACCAGTTCCTGGTCTGAAGCTGTCACGGTGTTGTGAGGCTCTTGATAAACAACTTCCGTGTCTGTGAGGTTCTTCTTCCTTTTTTGTTTCTTCTGGTTAGTGTTAAGTATAAGGATGCTACAATTTACACCACAATTTACTCTTCATTTAGTTGTTTTCCAAAGTTTAATGTTCATCTTTTTCATTTGCTATTATTAAGAAAGGCTGTGTAGTTTTATTTATTTGTGTTTGTCTGTCTCTGTGTATGCCTCGCTGTGCATGTGTGTGTATCTCTGTGCCCTCCACTCTCTTTGTGTGTATGTGTGTGTGTGTGTGTATGTGTGTGTATGTGTGTGTGTATGTGTGTGTGTATGTGTGTGTATGTGTGTGTATGTGTGTGTGTGTGTATGTGTGTGTATGTGTGTGTGTATGTGTGTATGTGTGTGTGTGTATGTGTGTATGTGTGTGTGTGTATGTGTGTGTGTATGTGTGTATGTGTGTGTGTGTATGTGTGTGTGCATGTGTGTCTGTGTATGTGTATGTGTGTGTATGTGTGTGTGTGTGTATGTGTGTGTGTATGTGTGTGTGTGTGTGAATGTGTGTGTGTGTGTGTACACACATATCTATAAGTCAGAGGATGCCTTTCAGGAGTCAGTTCTCTCCTTCCACCATGTGGGCCAGTAGGCTTGGCTGCAAGCACTTTTGCCTGCTAAGCCATCTTACTGGCCTCCCACAATTATTTTAAGATGCATCTCACTGCGCATATTGGAGATTTACAACATATTATGAGATCCAGAAAGACAAGACATTGATTCATGCAGTGAAGCAAATTAATATATCAATACTCGCACAGCTACTTGGCTATGACAAGAGCAGCTAGTAACTACTTTACAGAAGTATTTTGTACTTAATACATTGTGTACTCAGGTTGCACATTGGATCCTAGATTGAATGAGTGTGCTGGGTAGTTTTATGCCAATTCAGCACAGGCTAAAGTCATCTGAAAGGAAACTTCTATTTTAAAAAAATGCCCCCCACCCCCAAGATCTTGCTGTATGCAAGCCTATAAGACATTTTCTTAATCAGTGATTGATGGGGGAGGGCTCCGCCTATTGTGGGTGGTGCTATCCCTGAGAGGTGGTCCTGGGTTCTATAAGAAAGCAGGCTGAGCAAGCCTTGAGGAGCAAGCCAGTAAGCAGCATCCCTCCATGGCCTCTGCATCAGCTCCTGCCTCCAGGTTCCTGCCCTGCTTGAGTTCCTGCCCTCACTGCTTTTGATGAAGAACTGTGAAATGGACCTGGGAGGGAAATTAACCCTTGCCTCCCCAAGTTGCTTTGGTCATGAAGTTTCATCCCTGCAATATTAATAACTAGAATAGTGCACCTGCTGCTTTGCTCTGCATCTCCCATCTCTTCTTTCTCTTTCACCTTTGCATCTAGTAAATAAACTCTCCGTCTATAAGTGAGTTACACACTAATTTTCTTTTTCGTCTGGCTTACTGACTCAGCACAATGTCTTTCAGGCTCATTCATGTTGTGGCAAATGTCAGAACTTCCTTCCTAAAGTCAGCTAATATTGTCTCATGTAATGCAATATGCTTGCAAACTTCCAATGTCTGCAGGCTACTGTAGTTTATACAACCATTTTCACAATATTGGTTCTGCCTATCCCAGAACATGGGAGGTTTTCATTTTCTTTAATTCCTTTCTTCATTACTTTAACATTCGCCACCTGGTTAGTTAACTTTGTTCCAAGGTATCTTTCCTTTCTTTTTTTTTTTCCTTTTTTTTTCCTTTCCTTTTCTTTCCCTTTTCCTTTTCCTTTTTTTCCTTTCCTTTACACTTTCTTTCTCTTTTCCCTTTTCCTTTTCCTGTTCCTTTTCCATTTTCCTTTCCCTTCTTCCTGTTGGTGATACTTGCATCTGTAGTTCCTGTTCTCTTTCCTAGGTTTTCCATCACTAGAGTTGTCTCTGTTTATTTTGTTTATTGTTTCTATTTCCACTGTCAGGTCTTGAACAGTTTTAATCTTTTCCTTCAACTGTTTGATTGTATTTTCTTATAATTCTATATATTCATTTCCTTTTTAGAGGCCTCTAGCTGATGGATTGTATTTTCTGTATTTCTTTGAGATATTTACTTATTTCCTCTTTGACAGTCTTTATCATCTTTATAAGATGAAATTTAAGGTCATCATCTTGTTCTTTGGGTATGTTGAGATATCCAGGGCTTCCTGTAGTAGGAGAGCTGGGTTCTGATGGTGCCATATTGCCCTGGATTTTGTTGATTCTGTTTTTACACTAGCCATTAGCCATTAGCCATCTGGTTGTCTGTGGTGTTTGTTGGCCTGTTTGTCCCTGGTGGTAGCAGGCTTCTGGGACAGCATGTAGAACTGATAATCCCTAAAGGAAACAGGCTCTGGTTGTCTTGGGTGGCAGCAGGCCTCCAGGGAGGCAGGCTGAGCTATAGCCTGGGAGTGGAGTGCAGATTGAGGATTGTACGTAGAGTGTGGACCAGAAGACAGAGCACAGAGAGGGTGGTACAGACCGTATGGCTGATGGGCTTGCTGGGTCCCCAGCAGGCGAGGATCAGAGTCTGGGTATGTCACGTGTTTGTCCTGGATGGCAGCAGGCTTCCCAGGAGGCAGGCTGAACTGCGGCCCAGGGAGAGGAATGTCACTACTGATAATTTTACAAGTAAAAATTTGAGTTCTTCACCTAGCATTCTAGCCATTTTCCATAACTTTGGTTTTTGTTACTGAGGAGTTAATGATCTGTTGGAAGAACCATTTTGCTTTGCTTTTTATGTCCTCGTGTTTCAATCTTGTGATTTGTACATCTGTGGAGATGGATATATCTTCAGGTTTTATTTGGTGTAGCAGGAAGGGCAGGGCCACCTCTATGTAAACATTGGGGGCTGTGCAGCCACAGAGGCATCTCCTACAGGAGGTCCTAATTGAGGACTGCCTGACAGACAATGCCAGCCAATTGGGAACTGCTGTTTAAATGAGATGCTTTCTTGGGACCAATGGGGCATGGGTAGAGGGTATTAAAGGAGTTTACAACAGTGCTCAGATGAGCTTGCTTTGGTGTTTCTCACCTGCTTTAGGAGTCTCTGTCATTGACTCTGCACCACCTCACCTCCAACCCCCTAAGGCTGTTAAGGTCAGGCAGCAGGTAGTCCAGGGCACAAGCAACACTTTGGGACTCTTAAATAGTAAGTAGCCCTCAGTTAAAGGCTCAATCCCTTGTACCCCTCAGAAAGGCCATAAGGAAACCAGCTACAGCACCCAATGAAATCACAGGAAGGGATAAACTTTAAACCAATTCATGGCACAAAAGACACCAATAATGCCATAAAAGAAGATTCAAGGAAAAGGAAAAAAAAGCAAAGAATTATGGTAGAATTTTAAAAATAAATAAAAAGTGGAAAGAGGGCTATTAGAAAGACAGAAAGAAAAATCTTCATAAAGAAGGCAAACACCCGCACAAATTGCAAGACGGGAAGTAACACATGAAAGCCAGGGAAACACAAAGGACAAAATAATAAAATCCCAAGCCACAAACACAACATCTTAGATTGGCCTCTTCCGAGTTCTCACTTTCTGAGCCCTCTGGGTGGATAGGGAAGCCAACTGGAGATGGAGACTCTTCTGTCTGATTCATTTATACTCATGTTGACCCCATAGTCGTGGAACATATTTCTTTAGCAGCTTTTGAATTTCTCTACACATTTGCCTAAATAATTTTTTAACTAATTCATTAACATTGTCATGCTGGGAATCAAGCCCGGGACAGCCTGTCTGCTGGCAAATACTTTATCATTGAGCTACATCTGAAACCCTAACTTGGGTGTCTTTAAAGTGAAGAATGCCAATGGTCAAGACAGTTCAAGAACAATGAGTATGTCAGCTGGATAACCTTAATGCAGCATAAAAGCCCCAATTTAAAAATTGTGTGTGTGTGTATGCATATGTGTGTGTAGTGTATGCATATGTGTAGTATCCGACATTATTATTATTATTTGAGAAAGTATCTCTCCCTGTCCACAGAGGTCACAGATTGGCTTGGCTGGCTGACCAGTAAGTTCCTGGGGTCTCCGTGGTCCTGCTTTTCCAGTGCTGGGGTTATAGGTTTGAGCCCTCCCTCCTGCATTTTCACACAGACACTAAGATCCAGACTTGGATGCTCAACTATGCACAGGGCCTGAATGACTCATCTCTCGGTCCAGGGTCTCAATTTTAAAGAAAAGAAACCAAGATGCAAAACATAAAAACAGTCGTGGAGAATAGCCAACATTTCAAGGGTAGCTATCACAGAGACCTGTCATTTTAGAGGTCCGGGGTGGGGGTGGGGTGGAAATCAAGGTTGGTGGCTGAGGACAAGCTGTTCTAAAGCCACCCATACTTCAGGAATGAGGCACCACAGATGGCTGTGCTCCAGGTCCCTCATTGTGAGTTTCATAGGCTTTCTATTTGCCTGCAGGACTATTTGGCTTTTCTATAATTACTGGCCCTTTTGTCTCAGTTTTGGAATCATGCTAGCCCTTCCTTTTATGGGACGTGTCACAGCCTGGCTTATCTGCAAAATTTTCCATTTTAAAAAAAAGGCTCTGTTTTTAGTATTAGCTAAACATGCTAAATTGGATATTGGCCATTGTGCCCTCTGTTTCATGTTCTCTAGGACATGAAATAATCTGGAATAATGATTTCAGTGTGATGCGCTTGGCTTCTCTGGTCTTTCATTCTCCAGCCTCTCCTTTGCCTCTTTGTTTTGTGCCAGCATCTTAGCCCTTCCTCCTTCTATTCTTTAAGAGAACATGCTTGCTCCCTAAAGTATGGCCTCTGGCCTTCTGCCTTCTCCACCCACAGCCTCTTTGTGCTCCAGACTCAGTTCAAGACCAAAAGAGCCAATGAGCAAAACTGTTGCTAACTGTTTTACTGATAATACCTGGGAAATGGCAGAGAAGGTGACCACCTTGGCAGGTAAAATTATTTGTGCCTTTAAAATGCATAAGGGAACACCGATGATAAAGGTGGCAGAGTTTGCTGGTATCTGCTAAGCGGTTTTGTTGTCCTGTGCAATGATCATGAGAGGATGAGCCCCATTATCGAGAGAGGGATGGGGCAGTGGGGGGGGGGGGGGCAGAAGTTCTCTTTGTAGTTTTCCAAAGAGCCATTTTCTCCTGCAACAGATTAGTGGACACAACTGTGCTACAGATATGGGCCTGATGTTTAAGAGTCAAGCACCCCAAGACATTCACATGCCCAGTTAAAGGTAGTGTTCTGAGCACACTTCTTCCTGGCTCATAAGAGCTAAATAATCATTAGTATCTGTCTTAGTTAGGGTTTTACTGCTGTGAACAGACACCATGACCAAGGCAAGTCTTATAAAAAACAACATTTAATTGGGGCTGACTTACAGGTTCAGAGGTTCAAGTCCATTATCAAGGTGGGAGCATGGCAGTATCCAGGCAGGCATGGTGCAGGCAGAGCTGAGAGTTCTACATCTTCATCCAACGGCTGCTAGTGGAAGACTGACTTCCAGGCAACTAGGGTGAGTATCTTAAGCCCACACCCACAGTGACACACCTACTTAATCTAGGTTACACCTCGAAATGGTGCCACTCCCTGGTCCAAGAATATACTGTGGTTTCATCACAGTATCTCTTCAGTTTCACTTTTAATGGCACCACCCTGGTACTTTCAAATCATTAGTGGTAGACCACTATGGCATGCTGGCAATCAAGAAATACAATGAGCCCCCTTTCGGAGAGGTGTTTTGTTTTGTTTTTACACTTGGCAGCCTCCCACGAGTCAGCACCCTGGTTGAGACAGCTTGGCATCCAAATATGAGATTGGGCACAAAATGCACATTCTAAAGGGTGCTGGCTCAGTGAACACATGTGGTGTCATAGAACCCCCAGAGTATTCCCACGTCCTGTACGACTATATGGGTTCCCTCATGTTCAATGGTGCCACATTAGTTTCTCTGTAGAACAGTAGAAGCCACTGTCACCTTCCCAATCTTCCAAGCCAATAACAAGGCTTAAATCCCAGCATAGTTTGCCTGGAATTTTGTCTGGAGCTCGTATTGGAAGCAAGAGATACATGGGAAAGGAGCTACAGTCATTACTAGCAAGCTCAAGCATGAGATGGGAGATCCCCAGTGGGGTATTTTGAGATTATTTGATACCAAGAAAAGAATATAAGATGAATAAATAAGAATGAAGTGAGTGGGAAATGCTTTCAGGGTTAGAGAATTTAATATTCTGTCGAGGACTCCATGGAAAGCTGAGAGATAGAATAACACTGTGTCTTATTTGCAGCGTAATTAAGCTAAGAGTAGTTGTTCACCTGGAACTCAAGTTTAGCTGGATGGTGTGTGTGTGTGTGTGTGTGTGTGTGTGTGTGTGTGAGAGAGAGAGAGAGAGAGAGAGAGAGAGATATTAAGTGTGTGTGTGTTTATTAAATCTAGTTTTCTTGATTCTCCAAAAGCTTGTCCTCCTGCCCCAGCCCTTTCCTGTGCCCTTTTAACCTGAAATGACCTCTTTTCCACGTCGTGTCAAAGGGTTCTCTTGCCATCTTCTATACCCTCAACACCACTTCCCTTCTCCCTATGGTCTTTCTAATTTCCTGGCCTATGTTTGCACTAATCACCCTATATACACATATATGGACATTAAAGACCAGAAACCACCTATGAGAGAGAATGTGCAATAGTAATCTTTCTGAGTCACCCTGGTTAACATAAGTCTTTCCAAATTCACTCATTTTCTTGTTAATTTCATTTTTGTTTAACAGCTGAACAAAATTCTACTGTGTATAAGCTCTACATTTTCATTATGTATTATTCTGTTGATAAATATTGAGACTGCCCCATTTTTCTTGCTACTGTGAATAATGCAGCAATATGCATGATGTACTACTAGTATCTCTGTGATAGGATCCAGAGCCATACAGTTATATACCTAGGAGTGGTATCAGTTGGGTCATATAATTTTATTTACTAAATCTGTCAACCCTAATCGTGAACAAGCTAGCCTCCAGGTATCCTCTTGGAAGCTCGGAGACCGTGAAGACCATCAATCGTTTATCAGCAGTGGAAATGACTTTGATGTTCTGTCAGGAGGTAGAAGAAGAAACCTAAGGGCCCAGGGAAGTGGTATGAAAAAGGCTCATAGTGCTTAAAGCCAGAAGACCTCCAGTGGGCAGTATTCTACAGGAGGGTCCCAATGATACCCCACCCCTTAGAATGACCAGCTCTGCTTAAAGAGGCTGCACCAGCCGGGCATGGTGGCGCATGCCTTTAATCCAAGCACTCAGGAGGCAGAGGCAGGTGGATTTCTGAGATTGAGGCCAGGCTGGTCTACAAAGTGAGTTCCAGGACAGCCAGGGCTACACAGAGAAACCCTGTCTCGAAAAGAGGCTGCACCAGCTCCCCACCGGGCTGCCCTGCAGGCAGAATGACAAGGAGAGAGGAGGGTCAGAACTGTGCTGATTGACATTCATGAGTGCAGTATAGTCCCAAACCAGCAAGGCCATGTTACAGTGAGCAAGCTACGGTCTCCTAATGACGCTTGACAGACTGGGGAGGGACATGTGGAGGTATCCTCATCAGACAGCAAAGGAACCCAGGATTTCACAAATGTGGTCGAAGCTCAGCACATGGTAGTGAACCCATAGATTTCAAACTGAATAATGAAACACGCAGGAAGGTGTAGAACAAGTTCAACGCATTCATCCAGTCAGGTCTTTATTGAGCCCGCTGGATACGCTAAGCCTGAAGTGAGTTATATATTAGTTCTGTAATAACTTATCAGTCTGTTTTGTGAACTTTGCTATATGTATAATTCTATCAGAAGCTTTTATAAAGAAATGTAAACAGTATATTATTTTATAATAACAAACATACATGTGAACAAACCTATATGCTTTCTTTTTTTTTTTTTTTCTAATTTTGTAGGCATATGTATGTGTGCGTGGTCATATAAGATGCTGCTAGGAGTCCATTTACATGTATAAATATATGAACAGATACCTATGCAGGGCACATACACACACACACACACACACACACACACACACACACACTGGCTGGATATTTCCAGACACAAATTTGATTTTGAGTTTTAGGCTAAATACTTGTATGCCTTTTCTATTTAAAGGTAAATTTTATGAACCTGCGATGGGGAAGGATAGAGATCATGGTCATGGTCAACAAATGACCTGGGAGGAGAAGAGGTTCTTCTGCCTACCAACTTTGATAAATGGACCTTGAGATACAAACAGTAGCCTGTGCTTGAGAACAGCTGAAGTGGTTTGCTCTCTGCAGAGGTCAGAGGAGTTTCAATTAAGGAAAAGTGGTAGAAGGAAGATTTGGAGTGGGTGGAAGAATTCGCTGACCCACGAGAGTGGGATTTTAGAAGGCCAGGACAACCCCTGGGAGGTGGTGGGGGGTGGAGGTGAGCACACACAGCAGAAAGGAGAGATGAACAGGGCGTACAGAGGAGAGGGCTGGAGAAGGCAGATGAGCTGAAGGATTCTGTTCTTTAAGTTACCTCAGTTCCAACAGCTAGAGGAGGAAGGGTCTTCCAGGGAAGCCCAAGCTGAGGGTAGGGAGGGTCCCGCACACTGCATCATCATTTGGAGTGTTCGAATGGCCGTGTTTGATAGCAACCACCAAACAAGCACGAAGCCTGATTTATCTAGTGGTGTGCAGCAGGATGCCATTGGTGCTGGGAATGTTGTCCCTTTGAAGAAATGCTGTGCTGAGTTTTAGGCTCCTTCTGGTCGGTGACCACATCCTTGCTTTGTGTTGGGGCATGGGCTCTAAGGCATGGGCTCTAAGGTGATAAAGGGGGGCTGCAAATTCAGAGAGAGTCCAGATAGGGCAAGACTCCGTAGTCATTCATAGGCTATTATTCTGCAAGCGGTGGGAACTGACACATTTCTAAAGTGTCAGTCTGTCCCTCTGAAGAGCTGCTGCTCCCAGCTACTCTTCAACATGGGGGACACATAGAGAAAACAGGGTCTCTTCTTGGGCTTCTTAGTCTTATTAACAAAAGAGCTCAAGAATTGACTTAAAGAGAAGATTAGGATAATTTCTTTTGAACTTAAAAAGGAATCCCTACAGGACAAGTAAACTGAATCTCAGCAGCTGCCAGGAGGAGGAGGATGGAAGAAGCCATGTTGCTTACTTTTGAGCTTAGAAAGATGCCCACCACCTGGCAGTAGGCAGCGGGGATGGGGTCTTTATGAAAAGAGTATGAAAGCCCAAAGTGTCAGAAAAAAAAAGTGTTTTAAGGTTCTGGCCAGCATGTGAAAGGGGCAGAAAAAGGAAGTGGAGGAGGGAAGTTGTCCACAGGGGCTGAGCAGGGGGAGGGGTGACTTTGGGCATAAAAAGCTCAGTTTCTCATTCAAATGAAATTGAATCCACCTATCTGGTTAATACGCTCCCATGGGATGGTCCCCTGGTGAGGAGGTTGGCTTGCCCCGCTGGTCTGTTACAGCTCCACCAGGCCAGAAGGAAATTTTCTTGACTGGCCTTTATTGCTACTTTACCAGCCATAACCACCATTCTCAGTCCATCAGCAGCTACTTCATTCTCTGGCTTCGCTTCCGTTTCTCCGTAGTCTTTTTATGTTTTTCTTTGACTTTTTAGAAATATGTTTATAGGATGTATCTTGACCATAGCCCCCACCCTTCCCTTTTTCCCTGGGAGCAGCCCACACACACCTCCCTCCCCCACAGCATGTTGTTTATTTATTTACTCATTTAAAACTTACCGATTCAGTTAGTTCTGCCTTTTACTCTCTGGAGCATGAGCAGTGCACTAGTAACCGCTCTCCGCCATCCCCACAGGAAAATGAATCCCCTCCAGCAGCCAGCAGCTGCCCATAGATCCCCAGTGCTGGTCTGATTCCGTGTCCCCTCCTCCACTCATGCTGGGATTGATACCTGGCTCCATCATCTCCAGGTGTTCCGCACGCAGCCTACGTTGTTGTGAGTGTCTGTGCAACAGCTGTGTCCAGAAGACAGCGAGCACTCCACAGCACTCCTCCCTGTCCTCTGCTGCTTACATACTTTTTATCTTCTGCAAAGGTCTCTGAGCTTTGACAAGGAAGGCAGATACTGATGTATCCCCTAAGACTAAGCACTATTGCTACTAAGTGACTATTTCAGATATCTAAATGGAATCTTAGGCTGTTTATCTTTCTGACTTGCTCATGCCATTTGTAGTAGATATGCCTCCTGTAGGTTCATACGTGTGAAAGATTGGTCCATAGGGAGTCGCACTGTTAGGAAGTGTGGCCTTGTTGGAGTAAGCGTGGATTTGTTGGAGGGAGCATATCACTGTGGAGGAGGGCTTTGAGATTTCATGTATATGCTCAAGCTATGCTCACTGTGGAAGACAGTCCCCCACTGCTTCTTGCAGATCAAGATGTAGAACTCCTAGCTCCTTCTCCAGCACCATGTCTGTCTTGAAGCTGCCATGAGTCTAATAATGGTCTAAACCTCTGAAACTGTAAGCCAGCTGGAATAAAATGTTTTCTTTTATAAGAATTGCTGTGGTCATGGTGTCTCTTCACAGCAATTGAACCCTAAGACACCATTTAACATAATGTCATAAGGAAGGCTATTATCACATATCACAGGAATTCCTTTAAGAGATTAATATTTCATGTGTAGATATACAAATACATGCACAGATATCATATTTCTTTCTCTATCTGTAATCCACGCTGCTTCCCCATCTTGGCACTCTAAGTAGGGGAGCAGTGTGTATTAGAATACTGTTAAATCTTAGAGGCATTCACCTCAGTTCTTTTGGATAAATATCTGCATTTCCGTTGCATTTCTATTCTACATAGTAAACACATTTTTAATGTTTTTTAGGAGTCATGGTTTTAGTTTTGCTGTGGTTATTATTCTGAGATAAGGTCTTCCTGTGTATATAAGATGAGACTTAAACTCACTGGTTAGCCCAGGTGTCTGAAGCAATGGCATCATTTTATGTTCCTACCAACAATTCCCCACACCCTTATAAACAGAAGTTTGTTGTACAGTGATGTCTCTATAATGATTAATTCTCTCCTACACACTTTAAGCATTCTTAAAAGGCAAATGTCACAGCAAGCATTCTTACTACAATAAAATACATTTTTAAAATGTCACTTTAGCTGCTCTTCTGAGAAGAGACCAAGAAGGTAAACTATTTAAGATTTACTAGGGGATATTTAGGCACAGCCCTGTGTGCACAACTCCTAGCACCCAGGAGACCGAAGCAGGAGGATTTGAGTTCAAGGGCAACCTTGGCTTCCATGAGACCCCCCCCCTCTCTCTCTCTCACACACACACACACACACACACACACACACACACACACACACATGCATGGATGTGCACGTGCTTTTGAGCAAGATGTTGTTGGGATCCTGAGGACATCTTTCGGATTGTAGTGTGGAATTCCTGACAAATGGAGCTAGACATTGTTGTAGAAAATATTTAATCTCAATTATGGGTTTCTACCCTGCCTTTCATCATTCAGTTTCTACACTCAACTTTTATTTTTATAGTAAGCCTTAACCAGTACTAGAGCTGGACAGATATCTACCCTTTAGGCTATTAGAATCTATTTCACCATCAGTAACCACATTTTATAACTTGCCATTTTCCCTCTGGGAAGCTCTTAACTCCAATTGGCCAGCCCTTGTGGCCATGTTTTCATGATTCACTTCCCCATGGCAGCTTCCTCCTCCCTCCACTTTCTTCTCCCCTCCTTGTGCTTCTCCTCCTCCACCAAGTCCTAGAACCCCAAACCCTGCCTATGTCTCTTCCCTCCAGCTATTGGATATCAGATCTTTATTAAACAAATAGTTTTAAATTAAGAAGCAAGGTCACATTGTACCTGGGATTCTATCCTCCCCCAGGGGCAGGGGAGGGGGGCAACCAGGCCTTGGAAGCCAGTATTTATTTAGCATTATAATACATACCAAAAGACCAAACCTAAACAGGAGATAATTCTTCTTCATGACTTAGAGAGGTGAGCTGCTCTTTAGAGATGAGGCTAGTCCTGGAGGTCTAGTGAGGGAACAGGAGTTCCTTGCAGGATATGAGAAGTCTGAAAGGCCAAACTTACATTTCAGATATCAGGAAGATATCTTGTACTCACAGAAGTCACTGACTATGGGAGTGAATAAGATTCTCACAGGAGTATGTCATCAGAGGGGAGAGTATTAGGTAATAAGTCCTGTAGAGCAAGCTGTACTGCTCGCTCACTATGCAGGGGGTTCAGTGACATGGGATTTTGGTTTTCAGTGAATGCCAGTGGATTTGATTTTCAGATAGGACAAATTCTGTTTTATTTTGTTGCTAAGGAGGATAATTTACCCCCAAGGAAGTTGGTGGTGTAGAACAGGGAGAAAAAAGGGTCTAATAAGTGAGAAGGCAACTTCTTACCAAGATTTCTCTTCATCAATAGGTTACAGAGCATAGCCAAAATGAGAGCCTTGTGGGTCAGGGAATTGATGAGTTAATCTAAGATGGTAGTGGTAGTGCATGCCTTTAATCCCAGCACTTGGGAGGCAGAGGCAGGCAGATTTCTGAGTTTGAGGCCAGCCTGGTATACAGAGTGAGTTCCAGGACATCCAGGACTACACAGAGAAACCCTGTCTCGAAAAACCAGAACAAACAAACAAACAAATAAATAAATAATAAAAATAAATAAATAAATAAATATAAGAGCAAACACTCTGAAATGTACTGAAAGTAGAAGTGTCACCAGACTTAGGGTTCATAACCTGTGTCCCAACTAGCCAGGTTCAGCACCTGCCATTATTGAGTCAATTAAAGGAGTCAAATTAACTGTGAAATCGTGAGGCAGGGATGAGAGGGAGTGTTTTATTAAATGTGGCCAACTTGGAAAGTGGAATAGAGATTACTTAATTCCAAGAAGTTTACCTTGGATAGTTCTGACTTGAAAGCAGGGTTTAAAGAGGAACCAAGAGATTTGTACAACTAAGCAGGGCTATAAGGTACCCCCCAACACACACACACACACACACACACACACTTTTGTTTCAGCTCCATATCTCTTGCAAAGTCAGGTAACAAGTTGTAAATCTTTCTTCAGGAGACAAGTTCTTTCTCTGTATACCCTAAAGCATCCAGCCATTTCATTTCACAAAAGGATATTGCTGGGGAAATTCTCATTACTTGGGGTCTATTCTTTCAATGGTCTTGTAGCCAAAGAGGGTGCATAAGTGTTCTTCAGAGCACTTATTCATTCCCGCCAGCATCACCTGATTATGTAAGCATAGCACTGCTGTTCCAAATTAAGATGGGTGGATGTTTCCAGGTTGGAAAAGAAAGCTAAAAAGCTTATATGCCCAGTGTAGTCTTCTTTCTTGTCAGTTCTCCTGGAGGCAGTGGAGGAGGAAGAGCATCAGTGGAGGGTAAAATTTTGTCTTACAAGATATTTTCGGTGACTGTATAATAATAAAATGTTTACTTATCTAAGTATCAGTTACTTTGCTACTGTAGCTGACCTGCTTTCTGTGTTCCTCTGTCCTAAAACAGTAGGTGATTAAGTAAAGGATTAATTGCTAGAGCCTTTTCCCTTTTGTCCAGATTCCTCTTGCTTGTCAGGCTAGGGGGAAGTTTGGAGCAATAAACTTCTATTGAACCAGGAGAAGAGAATAACACTTGCAGAAGGAAAAAGTTTTACATAAGCAAATATGCATAAATTCACATACATTCATATACAGATTCATGTATGCAAATGTATACATTTCCATTCAAACCAGTAGGGCCTAGCTTGCATGCATTCTCACAATTAAATACGTACCCACACACATTCATACTTACATATACACATCCACACATATATATGTATATGGAGCAAAAGACCAAGCACCAGTGTAGAAAGAATGCACTCATTCTGGATGAAAAATCAGCTCCAACCTTTATTGCATTGAGAAAGAAAAAGTATCTACCCTTTTAATGCTAAATGAATTAAGCCCAAGTTTGTAAGAAGACAGCTTTGTTCCTTTAATAAGACTAAGCCTGCCTGTAATTAAGAAAAGACCTATTCTGTCCCGTGGTAAGGAGAAGCCTGTCTGCTCCCTCTGCTCTCTGCAGCTTCTTTTTTTCCTCTTTCCCTCTGCATTCTGCACATTGCTCTCTTAGTTTTTTTTTATGTTACCTATAGTTTCTAAGTTATTCCACTCTGTATTATTCCCCTTCCAATCTTGCTCTCTCCTCCTGCTCTGAAGTCACAACAATGCTCTTACTCTCAATGCCTTTTCTCCCAATGCTATGCGTTTACTTATAAGCTCTTCTTGAGTTCAGTTCTGACTAAAAAGTTCTCTTGTGTCCGGACTATAAATTTATCCTCAGTTCTGTTCTAAAAAGCTCTCCTCAGCTCAGTTCTGTCTGTTTTTTTTTTTTTTTTGTCTTTAGCACTTATACATCTTTCAGAATACATGATCACATAGCAAAAAGTTCATCACAAGTTCGCACATAAATTCAAATCATAAATTGAAATAGAAGTTTACAGCAGAGATTGTTTACATGTATATTCATTAGGAGTGATTATCTGGCTAAACATTCACCACCTGTCACAGCTCCACAGGTTCATCAAGAGTTAAAAAACCATGTAATTAGTGAAGTTTTGCATAGGTAAACCTGGTCAATAGTTTATCTTCTGTCCAAGCACCTAAAATAAATGTTAGTTCCCTTTTTATGACCTTTGGTTAATGGTTTTATAACCTCTAGGAATGTGCTCTGAGTAGTTGAAAATCTGGTTACTATCTAACAGCAATTAACTAGTGATGCCCGAGAGACTGGCAGAGTTCTCATTGCAGTTTTGACTATCAGAAAAAGACCTAATAGCAGACCCACTATAAAAGAGCTTAATAAATACTGATATAATTTTTGGAATTTTTATTGGATCATCCATCATAAAGAACTGAGAGGTCATTTGTCTATATAGCATGACTATAAGATAGTACATGTTTGTAGAACTGCTCAAAAGGGTGGGCTAATACCTAGTGATTGTCATATATGTTTACTAATAACAACAACAGGAAAAGCATATTAATAGCAGGAATTTTTCCTAAAATGATTTTTCTCTTGAGACTTGCCTATAGGAGCAAATCTATTGTGGATTATTTTAATCTGAGGCAGACCATCTCAGGAAGATCATCTGCTAGTCACGAGCTTGCACTATGATGGCTCCTGAGATATACAAGTTATAAAGTTCTAAATTATTTAAGATACACAAGAGTGAGATTTAGAGATGATGTATATGGTATTATAGTTTCTATGGTCAAAGATTAACAGTTATAAGAACTGGATGAAATATGTCTGTACTGGCTGGTTTTGTGTGTCAACTTGACACAAGCTGGAGTTATCACAGAGAAAGGAGCTTCAGGTGAGGAAATGCCTCCATGAGATCCAGCCACAAGGCATTTTCTCAATTAGTGATTAAGGATGGGAGGATCCATTGTGGGCGGTGACATCACTAGGCTGGTAGTCTTGGTTCTATAAGAGAGGGGGCTGAGCAAGCCAGGGGAAGCAAGCCAGTAAAGAACATCCCTCTATGGCCTCTGCATTAGCTCCTGCTTCCTGACCTGCTTGAGTTCCAGTCCTGACTTCCTTTGCTGATGAACAGCAATGAGGAAATGTAAGATGAATAAACCCTTTCCTCCACAACTTGCTTCTTGGTCACGTTGTTTGTATAGGAATGTAAACCCTGACTAAGACAATGCCTAATTATCCATTTAAAATTTTGGTTTTTGACCTTTTGAAATATGAAATATTGGTTATACACTGTTGTTAAAAAGTACTGTATGGGTGTAACAGCCCATCTATGCATTTAATAACTGTACCTAGAGATTATTCTTATATGGTCAGAGGGACTGAACATATATTTTTCACTAAAATGTTTAACTAAAAGTGAAAATACCCCCTTTACCATCCAAGAGACTGTGGACCATCTCTAGAAATGCCCTGTAACTGTTGGAAGTCACTTCTTCAAGAAGGCCATGGAGGCTCCACCTGATGAATTCTAACTAGCATCCAGTCTATATATAGAGGATCAGGGAAAGCCACACTCAGGCCAGGCAAGGACTTTGACCTATCCATAGATGAACAACTAGTAAAAAAAAGGCTCCAGGAGCTCGAGATGCCTCACAAGCCCCAAGAATTATGAGTCCCAAGAACTCAGTCCACAATTGGCCTTAATTCTATAAAACAGAAATTCCTTTTGAGTACCTACATAGTCTTTAACACGAGCCAGGAAATATGCCAACATTAAAATGATCAGTGTGTTTCTTAAAATGTTCAGGGAACTACAGTTCTTAGATGTTATACTTAACTATATAAAATGTTATTTAAAAATCTACTTCTCACTAGTGATGTGTGCGTGTGTGTGTGTGTGTGTGTGTGTGTGTGTGTGTACATTACCTGGATGTAGAATTAGACCACGGCTTATCTCAGCACTATAATGTTAATATATGTTTTCACACCTGAGAAAAATAGGCCATCTTCTTAAAAGATGAGGGTAAGTCTGAAAGCTGCCTTCACTCACTGTGGAACACTTCTCACAGATGTCCTGTGTCTTTCAGCATTCACACGCCCTGGCTATAGGAAGCTGCCAGGATTCTGTTTCTCTTTTAAACTGCCAGATGCTGACTTTAACAGACTCCTCTTAGGAAGCTACTGGGTGCTCTTTCCTTACCCTGGAATCTGCTATAGAAAACAGCTCATTACACAGTTACCGTCTCCTCTTACAGTTACCTTATGCTCCATTAAACAAACAAACTTAGGTTAATCACGATGTTATTTTTTTTTCCTTATTAACTTTGTATCTTTAAACTTAAGAGGGGAGATCTAATGGCCAATTCTGAATCTATGCTGGCCCATAAAAACACTGTTCGAAGATTTTCTACCAAACCAAGGCCACATGTCTTGTGTTTGATAGCAGTGACAAAAATCATTGGTCACAGCAAAGCCTGGAGGGTTCTTTAGATGGTTTTCTTCTTCTAATAGGAGCAAAAATTGCTCCAACTTAACTGTATGCTTAGTAAAAATTGCAATAGCATGAAGAGTCTCAGTTGCTGTGTATCACAGATGTAACCTCACTTGTATGACACACTCCAAGGATGTATTTTTGTCATTATATGGCTGACTTACATTCTGGACCTCTCACATCTGCTAAGTTTTATCATGGCTCCTAGATCAACCAGCCTCTGAGGCATCTAGCTGTGACCCCTTTCTATGTTGCCTCTTTTGCCATCTTGGAAGCAATTGGAGAGGTCTATGTCCCCAAAGGCATCCAACTTGACTTCTTGCCACTCTGGGCATTTTTAAGGACTCAGAACTAAGGCAGCTGGATGGAGGGCCTCTTAGCTGCCCTTCACTGCTCTGGTTAAAGGACAGTTTGCTTCTGTAGAGATGTGTCTTTCGTTTATTTCTGTGTCACCTCAGTTGATCCAGATCTAACATGGTAGATTCCCTTGCCTTCTGCCTATCAGATGCTCTCTCATAGCTCCTGTATTTCTTGTAAACGTCTTGACTATACAAGAAATTAAATTTTAAATTCTCAATACTGTTTCTTGAAGTTTGCTGATTTTTGACCATTCATGGAGGCTTTTATCCAATCCTAGACTCTCTGAAAAGTGTTACCTGGAGTGTATAATCACACTTCAATAGTGTATGAGTTTGTGTGTGTATGTGTATGTGTGTGTTGTTCTACTGATAATGAAACTTAAGGCCCCATACATGCTGGGCATGAAGCCCTCTAATGTTTTTGGTTTTTTAATTTCAGTAATTTATGTTTTCTATGTTTTTGTAATTTAAAGTTAAAATAAGACATTTTACATTTTTATTCATATTTTTATAATATATAAGGCAAAAATTACACATGTGTATCTAACATTACTACATTTTGGTGAGACAGTGTAAAGTTGGTTCTAGGCCTGGAGAGGGTAAAGTGCCTGCTATATCAGCTTCAGAGCCTAAGTTTGAGTCCCCAGAGCCCACAAAGAAAGCGGTAACCGATATCTCTGGACCTTACTGTCCAGACAGTCTGAGTAAGCTGATGAGGTTGAGGTTCAATGACAGAACCTGTCAAAAACAAAACAAAACACAAAAAAACACAAAACAACAGAACAAAACAAAACACAAAACCAAACAAAACCAAAACCTAATGTGTAGAGTAATCAAAGAAAGGCAAATTACATCAACCTCTGACATTTGCAACACACATGTACACACACACACACACACACACACACACACACACACAAACACATAGTAACAAGCATATACATCACACACACAAATAGAATATAAAAATTAAAGCTTTTTCTAGTTTCTAAAAGCTTATGGATTAGAAGAAAGGGACTTTAATCAGAGACCAATAAAACTATTTGAAACCAAAAAATGATCACACACGTCACCTATATAACCATGGAACTAGAGTAGAAAGTTCTTTTTAATCAAAACAAAAACAAAAACAACAAAACAATGGAATTCTTTACACAGAGAAAAACTAAAACCACAGCACACACTTTTAAAGATACGATGTCAAGGCTTACTCCAGTCTTATGATAAGGAAGCCATTTCTAGATAATATCTTGGGGTTTTAATATTAACAAAGGTGAGCATATTGACTCAATTCTAACAGGAACATGGAATTTTTCTCTAATTAATTTTCTCATTAACATTTTCCTTTGGATACCAAAGTCTTCATTTGATCTTCACATGGGTCATAAAAATACCCCTTGGGATTTTCAGAGCAAAGTTCTGGAGACACACTGGAGCCCCCATGCAAGACTCAATCCCTAAACTAATTATCTTTCTAAAGATAATTAAGAAAATCACTATCAACATAAAAACAGATTAAAATAGCTCTTGTTTCCTATTGTAACTGTTCTTTAGAATTCCCTAATCACTGATTATGTTTTCTGATCTGATTGTAGAAAAAAACTACCAAGTTGAATGTTAGTTCACTATTGTAAGTGGTACAATATTTTTCACATTGGACTAATGTAAGGAGTTTACTATTGTAGGTAGTTCACTATTGTAGATAGTTCACTATGATAGGTAGTGCACTATTGTAGGTAGTTTACTATTTTTAGTAGCTCACTATTGTAAGTAATGAACTATTGTAAGTGGTGCAATTTTGTAAGTAGTTCACTATTATCATAAGTAGTCACTACCATAAGTAGTACACTACTACTATAAGTAGTACACTATTATAAGTAGTATTCTACTGTAAGTAGTTCACTATAGTAAGAATATATTGTCTGTAGGACATGTGAAATTGAGAGCCAATATTCTAGACTTAAACCTGTTTATTGTTTGTGATACTCATTATAACAGCAGGAAACAGACTAAGACATCCAATCTTTGGAGTCTCAGTCTTTGATTTGTTTTAACAATAGTATCAAATCTAACAAATAACAAAGGGGAAATACCAGTGGCTCCAACTAGGGAAGACTATGCCTTCCATGACAGTGTAAACACAGAAGACTGTGCCTTCCATGGCAGTATGAATACAACCAAGGCAGATATACCTTGGTAATGTTGGGTAGCAAGGTCCTTAGCTTGATATTTCTGCTCTCTTTACAGCATGGTGTCTAGATCACAGCATGGTATCTAGCTTCACAGTATGGCATCTAGCTTACAGTCTATGACACTGCTTCTGTTTCTGTCTACTCTGTAGCCAACGTGGAAAGAAAAACGTAATGTGAAATACTTCTGTCTGTCCTTTAGAGACAGAAGAGTCTTGTATCACTGGACTACAGATGCAAGTCTACATAAAGTTAGAAGGAAGCTAGGACATTTAGTCTTATCTGAGTTGCTGTCACAGTGTTTTGTTTTGTTTTCCCCTGTTGCTATGATAAACTATTCTAACAAGAGCAACATAAAAGAGAAAGGTTTCCCTAATTCAATAACAGGAAAGGCTGAAAGAAGCTGAGGAGAAGGGTAACCCTGTAGGAGGACCAGCATTAATCTGGACCCCGGAGATCTCTCCAACACTGGACCACCAACCAGGTAGCAAACACCAGCTGATATGAGGCTCCCAACACACATACAGTAGAGGACTTCCGGGTCTGTGTTCTTTCAGAGATGATGCACCAAACCCTCAGGAGACTGGAGGTCCCAGGGAGTTTAGAGGTCAGGCGGAGAGGGGGGTGTAGGGACATCCACATGGAGACAGGGGGGTGGGGAGGAGGTATGGGATGTGGAACAGTTGGAAGGTGGATGGGAGCAGGAATAAAATATGGCGTGTAAAAAATTAAATTAATTAATTAAAAATAAATACATACATTGAAAAAAGAGAAAGGATTCATTGTGGCTCATAGTTCTTGAGTTCAGTCAACCATACCTAGGAATTCAAGGCAGCAGGGGCTTCTGGAGACTGGAATCACAGCTACAGTCAAGAAACAGGGAGGTGAATGCTCCCTAATGCATGCCTCATTGCCTCCATTTTATACAGTCTAGCATCCTGTACCTTGGAAACAGCCTGCCCATAGTCAAGATGGGTCTTCTCAGATCAGTTAAGGTTACGGAGATAACCCCTCACAGGCAACCCCAGAGACCTATATCCCAGAGGAGTCTAGATGATGCTGAGTTGACAATCACAGTAACCGTAAGCTCAATGTGAATGTGAGAGAACAGATTGGAATCAGCAGAGTAGGAGTCTCCATTACAGATTCCACTTCTGCAAAGGTTTACACATAAGTTGGTTCCCCCCAAAGATCTATGTGTTGAATGTTTGGTCCCCTAAGTGGCACTTTCTGGAAGCTGTGTGAACTTTCAGGACTTGGAGGCCTACCTGGACGTCTTTAGGTTGTTTAAAGTGTGCCACCCGGTACCCCAGGATGTCTGCTTTCCTTCTGGCTCATGATGAGCAGTAGAGTCTAACACATGTTTGTACCAGTATGCTTGGCTTCCAGAGGCCCAGAGTATTGGGGTCATATGATCAGCCAAAAGAATCCTTTGTCTTTATGAGATAGTCTGAGATGTTTGATTATAATAAGAGTAAACTGGCTAACACACCTGAGTAGAGTGGGTTCTCCATAGATGAGGCTTCAGCCATAAACCTCCCTTGGCTCTGGGGGTTTCCTTTACCTGTGTCATCTTCTTCCACGAAACCTAGGACAGGTAGACCCAAGATGAATGGTCTGGACATAGAATTTAGTAGTGGATTTCTGTTTTTAAAGGAGCAGTCCATTTATGCAGAACACCGTAATGCATTAAGTGACCTTTCTATCTTGGGTGTTTGCTGTTGCTTTGGTATAAATGCATGATCACTTTGCCGTTGGTAATGTTGCCAACAAGCATCTTTGGGCAAGTCTGTCTTACCAGATAGTTTCATCATGGCATTATAGGATCCAAGAGAACAGAGAGAGGAGTGGGGATGTCACCAAGTGGCCCAGATAGAGCTTTTCCAGGTCACTGAATAGAATAGATGAACAGTTGTCAAGGAAATGATTGCTTCAGGGGTTTTCTGTGACCGGAGCTATGCAAAAAGCAGGCAGGAGGCTGCCAGTTTCATTTTTGCTTGAGTGGGAACAGTTGGTGCTTCTGAAAGGTGACAGAGCTCCTTTGAGAAGGCTGAGGGATTACCTAACTCCAGAAGTGCTGCGGCCCCACTGGGTACGTGTTGTTAAACTGTACTGTCCTGAACTGTCGCACAAATATGCTCTAGACCCATCAAGAAAATCAAGAAGTTATCACAGGCGTATTTATTCGAATTCTATAATCAGCAGATTTCTAATGAAAGCCTATCTGGCTCTCCAGGTATTTCTTGGGAAGCACACTGTAAATAATATTTTCCCTTTGGGGGAATGTCTTAGCATATGCTGCACAACAAAGGTGACTGGGACCTACTCCCCCATATCTCTTTCATGGGACTAGCCCATGTTGGAGAGTAGGGTGCTAAAGTCACAGCCATGCAAGAAGTCTCACAGTTGCGCCCCACAGTTGCAAACCCTTCCCCCACACCGACTGAGTGAGGCACTTCTCTTCCAAGAGTCTCCAGCCACCACCTCCCCCATCCTGTCTGATCCAGTTCACCGAAGAAGCTTCTTGGAATAAAAGCCTAAAGAACACAGTATTTAATTTTACTTTTTTTGTGTGTGTGGGCATTTTCCTGCACGTGAGTATGTGCACCACGGCATGCTTGGTGTTCACAGAGGTCAGAGATGGCATCAGAGCCTCTGGATGGATGGAGGGAGAGAGAGAGAGAGAGAGAGAGAGAGAGAGAGAGAGAGAAAGCTGTCTTTTAGCTGCCACGTGGGTGACAAGAACCAAACCTGGGTCCTCTGTATGAGGAGAAACTACTCTTAACCATCCTCTTAAACAACTCTCCCATCCAGAAAATATAAGTATTTTAAACCTTTTATTTAAAATGGCCCAAGCATGCATGTCAACTTCTTAAATCAAATAGACCAGACATTGTGATAAGACCAAAATAGAAAATTCATAAGCCTTAATGTAATTAGGGATCAATTCCGTTTGAAATAAAGGATAATACATGTGAGAGTGTTTATACTAAATGCAATTAATCTTACTCAGTGCGAGAATAGCTGGGAGTATTTGACTGGGGATTTGAAATGTTTGCCTCATCTAGTTGGAAAGAAAAGAGCAGGTGATTAACAGGTAAGATCAAACGAGTTAAGAACACCCAACTTGATTTCACTCAGTGAAGCCAAAGCGAGCGGGGAAATGAAAATGGATTGGGAAATTGTTTGTGTTGTCAATCGGAATAATAATGAGCCCGTTCGTTCCCATAATTATATATTTTTTTATATCTACCAAACAATTAGGAAAATGAAGTAGCTCAGCATGAGAATACAGTTCTTTTAAAATCTGTATGCATTTTCATAAATAAAAGTAATAATGCAAGGTCTAAAAAGTTGGGGAAAGGAAAATTAGTGATCCGGACATTACGATCGCACAAATACGACTTCCCTGTGGGTGGTTCACTACACTTTCAATTAATGGGAGCTTTCTTGCTTTCCCGAATAAGATGAAGTGCAAACATTCACTCCTGGAAGAGTGCAGCCACAGGAGGGGGAGGATAGCCAGTGCTTGGTAACTGGTGGTGTGCTCCAAGCTGATAAGACAAGGAGAGAAAATGTGTGGGGCGGGAGCTGCGCAACCATTCTAAGGCATCCAGGGTGAGGCTGGAGAAACTAACCAGAGTGGGGACAATGTGTGGGGCGGGAGTCGCGCCATTCTAACGCATGCAGGTAGGGGCTCGGTAAAGCAGCAAGCTGGTGTGGAATAATTTGGGAAGATACTTGGGAAAAGGATTGGCACAGAAACCGAACATCACCAAGGCCCTGGAGAGGGAGTGCAGACACCAGACATTCAAGCACACTAAGTATTTCCTGGAATCTTGAGTGACCCAGCCCCACTGATGGGGGAAGCTAGTTGGTCCCCTCATCCTCCCTGCTCCTGAGACAACTGCTTCAGGCACACAGAGGCAGTATATCAGTTTGTATCATCTCACCCATTCTAATCTGATGTCCATTGTCTTTCAAAAAAGTGTGTGTTTGTGTTTGTGTGTGTGTGTGTCCCGCGCATGCACGCACGGATATAAGTGTGTGAACACTCTTATGCACACAGCATGCAAGTGGAGATCAGAGGACGATTTCCTCAGAAGTCAGTTCTACCACAGGAGTTCCTGGGATCAAATTCAGGTTCTCAAACCCTGGTGACAGTCACCTTTATCCGCTGAGTCATCTCCTCGGGTCCCCATTTGCCTTGTTTTATTCATGCTACAATTTTTCTTTAAATTGTGTACCCAAGACTACTATTACTATGCCCCTCTATGTATACATGCACATACTTTCCTAAATCATACTTTTTAAAGTAGTACATTACCCATATATAAACAACATTCAATTTCATTTATTTACTTTGTATGTAATTCCTTCATTGAATTTTTAAAATTTTAAATTTTTAGTTGATTCTTTTCTCTTTATCTTTTCTTCTATGCATGTAACTGATTTTTGCCTTTTAATTGTCCAAAACTACCTAAAATTTTAAATAATTGTCATAGTACTAACCTATCAGATTTATTTAATTCTGGATTTCTTACAACAAAACCTTTTTATTCTTGTGTCTAAAACTCCCAAAAATTTAATCTTCAGTTTTGGCTTAAACTACATGCTATTCATCACTGTGGAAAAGCACCCTTATATTCCAATTTTATTCATGAACAGTGGTCAGTTCACACTTATCAATGTATTTTCTGACAGCGATCAAAGGGTTTTCTAAATATCTATTTAGGTTATGCCTTAAAAATTCAATCAATTGGCAGGCACCAAGATACTAATATTGAAACATCTGTTAGAACTGAACTATCTCACCATCTTCTGTGTTAGTCAGTTTTCTGCTGTTGCTGTCATAGAGTAGCATGCACTGCGTGATTTTAAAACAACAGGAGTTTCTTTGATTCATGGTCCTCAAGACTTTGAAGTTCAGGAATAAATGATCGCATCCCATGAGGACTTTCTTTCAGAATCATAACATGGCAGAAGGGATGACTTGGAGAGAGGGTGCCCATTCTTGTTCATTATTTATTATGACAACATTAATTGATTTGTTGATTGATTAATTGATTGATCAGAGCACCCATGACATGGAGTTTCTAAGGTGAGCATTGGGGACATTCAGGCGACAGTCCTGCTTTAACACTGAGCAGAAACTGATAATGTAGCTCTAGGGGCATTGCCTCACGATGTCTATATTAATGCTGTAGAATTTTTTTTTGGTCTATTTGTTTGAAAAAGCATGAATTTAAACAGCAAACCAACAGCCAATATCAAACTAAATGGAAAGACACTTGAAGCAATCCCACTAACATCAGAGACAAGACAAGGATGCCCACTCTCCCCTTATCTATTCAATATAGTATTCGAAGTTCTAGCTAAAGCAATTAAGCAGCTTACTAAGTAAGTAGAATCTTTGTAGAGCTTTAATCTGGTAGGCCAAGCACAGAACTTCAAAAATGAAGGACATATTCATTGTGCTAAGGTAGTAGCTTTCAACCTGTGGGTCACAACCATCAGGAAACACATATTTCTGGTGATCTTAGGAACCCTCAACCATAAATATACTTTAGTTGCTACTTCATAAGCATAATTTTACCATTGAGTGGTGTCTCAGTTTCTAAGACCATTGGAAATTTGCCCAGTTGTCACAACTCACAGGTTGAGAGCCACTGTGCTAAGGCAAGGACCCTTTGATGTAAGGGGCTCTAAGGGACATCTGACTCATTCAAGATGACCTAACTCAGCCACCTGTCATGGCCACACTCCACTGAAGCCACCCTAGAGGACAGCAAAGCTACAGTCTTGACATCTTGCTTGTGAAGCTGAAGTCTCGAAGGTACTCAATGATCAACTTCAGGTCTGTGATAAAGGGTCATTCTTTAGTCTTCAGTTCTTGCTGTCTGCAGCCATTACTGTCACAATCGATGACCATATGTCATTAAGCTTCTTGTGAACAGTGAGCCTGGGAGGGCTGTATCCTGAGTGGCTATGGAAATACATGTCATTTCCAGAAAGCATTAGCGCCTTTGGCCCTGGTGGGCAGAGGCTGGGCTGTGTGCTTTCATTACTATAGACTTTCCCAAAACTTCTTGGAAAGTGCTGTCCCAGGGAGAGTGCTGAGAAAACTCTGTCTTGGGAAGTTCTTCTGGAAGACACTTAGTTTGCTCCATGGTCATGTAAGAAGCTTAATAAAAGTGGCTTGGTGACAGAGAGGTTGTGTGAGCAGTGAGAGGTCACCTTGGATCCATCTATCCAAAGAAAAAATTCTAGCCAGAACCAGGCACCAGACTTGAAAACAAAAGTCTCGACTTAGTTAATGAAACATGGAAGAATCCTCAAGTCCCCTACACATCTTTTTCTATCTACAATTCCCTTTTTCTCTCCCCACCAGCGCTTGCTCCTCTAGTAGCTTACTATATTTTAAGTTTATTTTGAATACATCATGCTTGATAAGCAATTGTAGGAGTGGTAACAGCAACATCAACGGGGTAAAGTAGGATTTCTGATGAATAGTGTGGGCAAACCACTATTCTGCATGTCCCTCCTGCATTAACTCACAGTCCTCCCCATGACTCCCCATGGTGCAATGATTATGACACAGCATGAAGCCATTTGCTCAAATTCACCAGAATGGGAAAGAGCAGAGGGGTGATTTCAACTTGGCTTCTTTCTCTCTAGTAGCCACTCCATCAGCCAAGGCCCAGAAATCAATGATTCAGGGAGAAGTGGGCAGAATGGTCATTCGAGTGTTTTCAAGTGTACAAAGAGTCTTGACTAAGGGCCAGCTGCTTCACAGAAAGTGCCTAAGAACAAAGAAAGGTCTTCAGGTGGAAGCGTTGGAGGAGGTAGAAGGTCCCCTGGGAGAGGTGTGCTGTGGACATATGGGCATTTGGGACATGTAGAGAAAGGAGCATAAGTTCCATATGGTCAAAGTATCACACCACCAAAGACTTGAATGTGGCTTTTACTTTATATTCTATGTTCAATGTGGTTCTCACCTTTAAACTGCTAATGTATTCCCTCATACTTCTATTCTCTCCCTCCTATCTTTGCCTGTCTGTCTTCTGTGTGTGTGTCTGTCTGTCTCTTTCTCACACACACATACACACACACACACACACACACAGAGAGAGAGAGAGAAAGAGAGAGAGAGAGAGAGAGAGAGAGAGAGAGAGAGAGAGAGAGAGAGAAAGAGAGAGAGAGAGAGAAAGAGAGAGATAGGCACATACATGTATATATACACACAGACACAGACACACACAGATATACACACATTCTCTCTTTCTCACACACATCTATCTTTGTGTGTGTGTGTGTGTGTGTTTGTGTATGTGTGTCTGTGTCTCTGTGTGTGCCCTCGTAGTCCCTCTTCCCCTCTCCTTTCTTCTTGGTCACCTGCTTTGGGAACTGCCTAGTTAGAATGATAGCAGTGTAATGGGGAAATAGAGAGAAATCAAGATATCTCTTTTTTTAGATATTTTTTAAATTTAAATTTCAAACATTATCCCCTCTTCAGGTCTCCCCTCCAGAAACTCCCTATCCTATCCTGCCTCCTCATGTCTCTATGAGGGTGCTTCCCTACCCACCCACTCTTGCCTTCCTGCTCTGGCATTCCCCTCCACTGGAACATTGAGCCTCCACAGGACCAAGGGCCGCTCTTCTCACTGATGTCCAATGAAGCCATCCTCTGCCACATATGCAGCTAGAGGCATGGGGCTCTCCTTTGGTTGGTGGTCCATTCCCTGAGAGCTCTGGGGGTATCTGGCCAGTTGACCCTGTTGCTCCCCCCAGGGGGCTGCAAACCCCCTTAGCTCCTTCAGTCCCTTTTCCTACTCCTCCATCCAGGACCCCACGCTCTGTTCAATGGTTGGCTGAGAGTATCCACCTCTGTATTTGTCAGGTTCTGGAAGATCATCTCAGGAGACAGCCACATCAGGCTCCTGGCAGCAAGCACTTCCCATCATCCACAATAGCACCCAGGTTTGGTGACTGGAAATGGGATGGATTCCCAGTTGGGGCAGTCTCTGGATGGCTTTTCCTTCAGTCTCTGTTCCACACTTTGTCACCATATTTCCTCCTATGAGTATTTTGTTCCTGAGCATATACCCAGACGATGCTCCAAAATTTAATAAGGATATATCCTCCACTATGTTCATAGCAGCCATATTTATAATAGCCAGAAGCTGGAAACAACCCAGATGTCCCTCAACAGAGGAATGAATACAGAAAATGTGGTACATTTACACAGTGGAGTACTACTCAGCTATTAAAAACAATGACTTCATAAAATTTGCAGGAAAATGGATGGATCTAGAAAATATCATCCTGAGCGAGGTAACCTAATCACAAACGATCACACATGATATGTGCTCACTGATAAGTGTATATTAACCCAAAAGCTCAGAATACCCAAGATACATTTCACAGACTGTATGAAACTCAAGAAGAAAGAAGACCAAAATGTAGATGCTTCAGTGCTTCTTAGAAGGGGGAAGAAAATACTCACAGGAAAGTATCTTTTAATACATACAAATCAAAGAGAATTTCTCTACTAAATAGCTTGAGGATTTCTCCATCCCACCCCACCCATCCCATCCCATCCCATCCCATCCCATCCCATCCCATCCCATCCACTCAAGTGAGCAGCCAGTGCCTATAAGCTCAGCAGAGGCAGGACAGAGCACTGGAGAAGATTCCCATGTCGGTCTCCTGGAAACTGAGGTAGAAGGACTAGTGAGAAGAGATAGTCTAGAAACTTAGGTTAGGAGGAGGAGGAATAGGAGTTGGAGGAGGAGGGAGAGATAGAGAGAAAACACCACGTTCATTAGTTCCAGAAGATCCTGTTAGAAACAGCAAAACCTTTGCATGTACATGGTTGCCATGTGCAGAGGGGTGTTTTTTTTTTCCTCTACAACATGCATTTCTAGGCACAGTGGATGAAGGACAGAGCGAGACAACAAGGAAAAAATAGCTTCAGGCAGAACAGCTCTGCCCTTTAGCTGATTAATAGAATGACTTTCACATGAAGACAGGTTCTGCAGTTAATGTTTGAAAACTGCATAGGAAATGATCTCATAGGTATGTTATTCCAAACAATGTACACTTCAGCCACAGGAGAAATTAACTGTAGGACCTCAATTCTCACCTCGCGCATGTACATGTGCACTGTCCTCTCAGCTCCACATGCTCCTGTGAGTTTGCACACGTAGATCCCCCAACTCTAAGCATTAAACAACTGCAGTCATAGCCACATGGTACACACATCCCCATGAATCTTTTTCCCCAGCATCATCTTAGCTCTTCTAGGTTTACAATGCTTCTTTCTTTTTGCCTGCATTGCCTTGATAACGTTGTTTGGGCAGGAAATAAATGATAAAAATACTAATTTTGTAGTATTTGTCACAGAAAAATTTACATGTTAAGAATGGTGCTTTTTCTGAGACAATTTTTATAGGAACAATAGCAAATATTTATTGAGTGATTTTTTTTCCTCTAAAACCAAGTGTCAGGTTGAGTTGATAATGCGTATTTGTCAGCATCTCATCATCGTCATATCAGGACCATTGATGATGAAAAATTAGGAAGCAAAGTGATGCTTACTTTGGGAGATGCTTCTAGAAGACCGAGTTCAAAGTCAGGCAGCCTGTTGATTTGGGCCTCTTTTAAGAGCAGTTCATCATGGACAATCACATGTCAGAGTAAATGATCACATGTCAAGGCAGGAAGCAAACGGGGAGGAAGGATGACAAGCTGGGAACCTGCCCTTTCTCTGGGGGTGATCTGTAGACTACCCATAAGCCTCAGCTTAGAAGGTTCCTGCCACAATGGGGACTCAAGCCTTTACACATGGGTCACTGAGCACTCTCTTCCTGCCCAGAGATTGGGAACTGAACTCAGCTAGGCAGGCACGTGCCAGCACACTGTAACCCCAGGCCACATGTAGACCTTGAGGAGACATTTGTAATATCACTTATTTCTTATCACAAACTATACAAACAAGCAACATTTCCAGCCCCCACCAAGAGAAGACCATAAAGCAAGGAGATATGAGGTGTTATTCTAAGTTCAAATGGCAAATACGCTGTGAAGGCAGAACTTCAATCCAAATAGTTTTACTCCACTAAACACTTAACCCTTATACTTCTTGTCTCCAGGAATATAAGCATCGCTCACCCATTCTGTTCTCTCTCCATATATATATATATATTCATTATTTCTTATGTGCATATTGTACTAGGTCATGCATAGCCAATCCACACAGCCATGTCAACATAGCAATATCCACACAGTTATATCCACACAACCATAAACACAAAACCATGTCCACACAGCCATATCCACACAGCCATGTCTACACAGCCATATTCACACAGCCATGTCCACACAACCATATCCACACAGCCATGTCCACACAGCCATGTCAACCCAGCCATATCAACAGAGCCATATCCACACAGCTTTATCCACACAGCCATATCCACACAGCCATGTCAACACAGCAATAGCCACACAACCATAAACACAAAACCGTGTCCACACAGCCATATCCACACAGCCATGTCTATACAGCCATATCCACACAGCCATATCCACACAGCCATGCCTACACAGTCATATCCACACAGCCATGTAAACATCATATTCATTATTCTTTTAATTGATGAGTCTTCTGAGGATCCTTGTCACCTGCTCATTGCAGACCTTTTTCTAAAGAATCTTAGTATTTTTATTTTGCATATGCATGTGTGTACATGTGTGTATGCACATGTGCATGAATATGTGTGCACCATGTGGGTTTAGGGGCCTACAAAACCTAAGGGTTCTGATGTTGGAAGTAGACACAACTATGAGCTGCCCAGTGTGGGTGCCAGAAACAGAATTTAGATCCTCTCAAGGTCATGTTTTTAACCACTGAGATATCTCTCTAGCTTCAGTTACTTATTTATTTTTATTTTATGTGCTATATATGTGTGTGCCTGTTTATCTGTATATATGCCATTTGCATGCAGGAGCCTGTGGGGGCCAGAGGAGGGTCTCAGATTACCTGAAACTGGGTTACAGGAGGTTGTGAGTTGTCCTGTGCTCTGTGGAGTTTTGGGAAATGAACTCAAATTCTGTGCCATAGCAGCTAGTGTTTATAACACTAAGAAGTCTCTCCAGCCCATAGTTATAATCTTCTAATAATCAGTAATAACTTGTCTATTTGTATACATTTATAATAAATAGAATAATAATCTATGTGTGATATGCTAAAAGCATACATTGGATATATTTCTCTTTAGAATTTATTTTTCTCCAGAGTCTATGTACTTATTAATTAGCATGATAAATTATAACCAGACATAAACTGAATGAATAACTCAATATGTTTGTGAAGATGGTCATTTTCTTTATCTTTACTTGACACACACACACACACACACACACACACACACACACTCACACCTAATTTAAAATAAAATAACTCCTAAAACCTGAAAACAGGAAGTGACGCAAACAGAAGTCTTGTATATTTCTCTTCTTCCCCTCAGTCCAGACTCATATGCTGCAGTCATTTTTTTTGTTTCAAATAAATTGTTTTGTTTTGCAGATCCATTTTGTTGTTGTTAAAGATATTCTTTCATAAGCTGAACTCCATGGACATATGTTCTTGCTATGGGATTCTTGGTATTACAGGAGACACATGCAGGAGAGTTTGGATGTGATGGTCCTTTTAATGCCAAACTCAAATGTTCTATGCATATGCAGCACATTACGGGAACTAGTTAGTGGTTTGTAAAATATCCTTAAGGAAATCTAGGACTTGTGCTCCACAGAGGACTGATACACTGAGATGGATATCCCAATGTGTTGGCCATATTCCCAATTATATAATGTACCTCATAGGTAGGGCTATGGATGGCATGGCCATGCTATGACAATTAAACCTTAAAGACCATTTGGTTTAATAATGGCTGCATTTCCTGTGTCCTCCATTGCCCTGGACATTGTGTCTTGCTTCATTTCGAAATGACAGAGAGAATGTCTTTCATCTATCTTGAAGTTCAATTCCTGTTTCTCAAAATACAAATTTGGAAGATTTCTTTTTCATGGCTCTGGAATGTAGTTCAATGGTAGAGATCTTGTGTAGCCTGTCGTCTCTGGGTTTGATCTCTAGGAGAGCCATAATTAACAACCGGGGCAATATTTTCATCATCTCAATCAAATGACCACCTGAAAATGGAACATGTTACTTAACATCCCTTTGCCTACATGGCCTTTGAAGAGGACACTGCTTTTCAGGGTCAGTTTCCAGAGATACTAGCTTCCAAAGCACTTTAATGTTCAGCACAAGCCCACTCACTTTAAAAGCAGGTAGAGAGGTGATTCAGTGATTAAGGACACTTGCTGCTCTTTCAGAGGACCTGGCTTGGCTTCTCAGCACCCACATGGCAGCTCACTACCAGATACAACTCCAGTTCTATGGCAGCCCCTTCTGGCTTGTGGGGGCTCTGAGCACACACACACACACACACACACACACACACACACACACACACACACACACACAGTACACTTACAGACATGCAGAAAAAATACTCATACACATGAAATAAAGACAAAGTAACTACTTTAAAGGTATACTTATTTTCTTATGGTCCTGAAGCACAGGTCAGTAACTAGAAAAAGATCCTTAAGTTCAGAAAAATAAAATCTAATTTTTTTTTATGTTAAAGAAACACAAAACAAAATTAAAATAATGGTAGATATTACATGGGATTGAGGCCCCCAGTTCTAGTCTTCTTGCAGGAGAAATTCAATCAGGAGACAGTTTGATCAGAAGTTTACCTAGCAAAGCTAAACCAAGCAACACTCAAGGGAGACTGGAGTGGACTTCCTCAAAGCATAAGTGAGTTCTCCCTCGCAGACTTTACAGAAGTATTTATGAATATTTGGGGAGGGAGAGGAAAGGGTTTTATTGGCTTATAATTCCACATTATAGTCCATCATTGAAGGAAGCCAGGACAGAAATTCAAACAGGACAGGAAGCTGAAGGTAATGAAATAAGAAATAAGAGCTGCTTGAGGGAATGAAATAAGTCTTCCCTAGGTTATTTAAAGTCAAACCCATCTGTGCACTTAGGTCTGCCCTCTTGTTACTGTCTATGCTGTCTCTAATATCAACTTAGATCTAGGGCACACTTGTTCATGTATGTATGAATGTCAGGATAAAATAGCAGTGTAGAAAAAGATAGAGTCATATCTATTACCACCCTCTGCCTACCTATTGTTCTACTGACATCTACTTACTTGGAAAGGTAGTTTAAGGCTCTTCTAGGTAAGATGCAATGGGTGCTATCATGACTTAATGCTTTTTCTTTTTAACAGCCTAAAGTAAAATAAAATGGAGTCATTTTTCTCACACATAAAAACAAACTAGATTGAGCTATTTGGTGGTTTTTATTTCCTTCCAATAATACCCAACGGTGCGGCACTGTGACAGGGGAGTGGGCATTACTGTATTACTGTGCATTCTGAAGAACTGTGGGCATGTCAGATACTATAGACCAGGGAGGGCAAGGTGACAAGAAAGAAGGCAATGAAGGAAAATAGGAAAAGAGTGGGGGAAGGGAGGGATAGAGGTAGGCTATCAGTTTGTCTTCCTTTGAAAGATATCTATTTAGTTCTTCAACCCCCTGTATTCCCTCTAATTCTCTCCCTCTCCCTTTCTCCTTCTCTCTCTCCCTCCCTCCATCTCTCTCTCTCCCCCTCCCTCTCCTCCCCTCTCTCTTTCTCTGTGTGTGTGTTGGTGCACATGTATGTGGAAGCCAGGTATCAGACTTTAGGAGCCCTCCATCTTGGTTTTGGGGACAACATTTATCATTGGCTTGGTTGGATGTAGTCATGTTTGCCACATCTGCCATGTTTGCCATTGTTTGCTTTTATTTTCTGTGCTAGTTCCCGCCACTCAGAGTTGTGGCAGGGACTTTTTCCTTAAGTAAATGCGATCTCATCTCAGGCCACTTCTTTACTTTACAACTCTTACCTCTTGTTTCTAAGACAATCTTCTCTCCATCTTGGACTTTGAGAGTTTGACTGGGCCTTGAACTCTTCTAGGTTAACATGCATGTGAGTATTTGTATCCACTTCCACACTTGGAAGTTTTTACATTTTTATTCCCTTGAGTAAGCTAGCTACCTTCCTAAATGCTATTTATAGGTTACTCTTGAATTCTAATAACATGAAGGTTTCCTGTTCTATTGCTGCTCCGATGTTCCCATGGTCCTTTTCATTCTCTTTTGTGTCTTTCAAATTTCCTGTCTTTGAGCATATTAATTATCTCCCATTTGATCTATTCTGTTGTCCAGACCTGACCTATCCTCTTATCCACACCTTATCTATTCTGTTATCCATACCTGATCTATTCTGTTATTTATACCTCTGTCATGATTTTCTAACTTTGTTTAGTACATTTTTCAGCTCAAAGATGTTTGATTTTTTTTTTCTTTCAATTGCCTCAATTTCTGATAAGTTCTGTAGAAGTAGCTTCTATTTCCCTGACATAATTTTCACCTTAGAGACTTCCTGGTGAATAAACTCAAGCCTTTCTTGTTCTTTCTGGACTCTGGCGTGCAGGTTCATCTTAGCTGTTGTGGTTCAAACTCCTCTCTAAGCTGACTGAGTCAATCTGGCTTCTCTCAGCTTCTCCCAGAATTGCTCTGCTTGGTCCCAATCTAACTCTGGCAATTTGTTCTAATCTTCTTGCTCCTTCTTATTCTCTGGCTTCAACAGCCTCTGCTGACCTGCCCTGGACTGCAGGAACTTATGAACTAACTCAACTCCACTGTGCTGTACTCATTGCACTGATTTAACTCACTCAACTCAACTCAACTGCCCTCCAATTAGACACTACCTTCAAACATCCCCGCTTCCTTCTCCAAACTAACCTACATTGTCTGGGATTAAAGGTATGAACTAAGGGCATGTCTGTATCCCAGCCAGATCATATTCTAACTTGGGGTGTGATTCCAGCAGGATCATATCCTTGAATGTGATCCCTTGCCAGAGCAGCCATATTGCTAGACTGCAATCCTTCTACAAAGTTCCTCTGTTAGAGAATCATTCCTTTGTGTCACCTTGTAGCTGATTGAATTGTCCTCACATAGCAGTTTTAGATCCTTCTTCCGGGATTTTGCCCACCCTGGTTGCTATTTTGGTTTCTAGCACCTGCAATTTTGATTAATGGGTGAGGTCACAGTTATCTGAAAGTTCACGACATTTGCTGCTGAGTGATGATGTATTAGAGGAATAGGCATTTATTCCAGTCTTTGTAATTTCCAGTCTTTGTCTCTGTGCTTATCTTCCCAGAAATTCCGGTAGGTTGCTTACTTTCTCTGAAACTTCATTCACTTCCATTACTAAATCTCCCTGACTGTAGATTGCCAGTTATGTTCAGGTCCACTCAGTCTGCCCACATTAGTCAGGCTCACTAGAAACAGAACAGGTGTGAGTATCTATTTTTTTCTTTCCATGTTCAGTTTTTATTATTTTTTATTAATTTATTATTTTTTAATTAGGTATTTTCTTCATTTACATTTCAAATGCTATCCCAAAAGTCCACCAGACCCCCCCCAACTCCCCTACCAACCCACTCCCACTTCTTGGCCCTAGCGTTCCCCCGTACTGAGGCATATAAAGTTTGCAAGACCAAGGGGCCTCTCTTCCCAATGATGGCCGACTAGGCCATCTTCTGATACATATGCAGCTAGAGACATGAGCTCCAGGGGGTACTGGTTAGTTCATATTGTTGTTCCACTTATAGGGTTTCAGACCCCTTTAGCTCCTTGGGTACTTTCTCTAGTTCCTCCATTGGGGGCCCTGTGTTCCATCCAATAGCTGACTGTGAGCATCCACTTCTGTGTTTGCCAGGCCCTGGCATAGCCTCACAAGAGACAGATATATCAGGGTCATTTCAGCAAAATCTTGCTGGGGTATGCAATGGTGTCTGCATTTGGAGGCTGATTATGGGATGGATCCCTGTATATGGCAGTCTCTAGATGGTCCATCCTTTCGTCTCAGCTCCAAACTTTGTCTCTGTAACTCCTTCCATGGGTGTTTTGTTCCAAATTCTAAGAAGGGGCAAAGTGTCCACACTTTGGTCTTCGTTCTTCTTGAGTTTCATGTGTTTTGCAAATTGTACCCAAGATACAAGATACAATTTGCAAAACACATGAGTATCTATTAAAAGGGGACTCACTACACTGGCTTACAAGGTGTGTTTAGAGTGCTTCAACAATGTCTGTCTCATCCTTGAGAGGATGAGAACTCAGCAGCTGCTCAGGCTGGGAGACTAGGTAGCTTAGCAGTCCCAACCTGAAGCTGAAAGCCTGGAATTCCTGGAGACCTACATTCAGACAACACTGGTTGTCTAAAGAAACTGCATTCTGGTATCAGTAAAGGAATGTAGTAGTAACTGCTATGACAGCAACATAGTAGATGTATTTATCAGCCTGTTACAAGGGCAAAGAAGCACAATGCAAAGCTTTTTGTTGTTCTCAGACTTCCTTTTTGTCAGGGCTACCACCAGAAGATACCAGCCAAACTTAGGGTGAGTCTTGCCACTTTAAATAACTTAGTTGAGAAAACCTTTTACAAGTATGCCCAATTTGCTTACCCTTTAGTTGACTCCAGATCTGGTCAAGTAGACAACCAAGACTAAGTGTCACAAGTTCACCCTTTGGCAATCGACAACTAATCACATCTCCTTATGTCATGTTTAATTAATGAAAACAATAATAAGGTAGTAAATTTGCCTAACATGATATAACTCTCCTATGCACAACCACAGGCATACTCTATTTTCCCAAACTCCTTAGAGGAATGCTTAGTCTTTTAATACCCCCAAACTTAGTATAGATTTATAATTCTTAACTAATTTTACAATTGTGTTTCTTCCCATCAATTAAAGCAATGGCTGAAGCTTGATGCAAATCTGGCCACTTATCTTGCCAACAACCATAAACATTTCCCAAAGTGCTCCCCACTGTGAATATTTCTCTCCACTAGCATCCTGCATGATTTTCTCAGGATGGGGCTGCCCACTTCTACAGTGTTTCTGCATAGCATGCAGAATCAGCAGCAAACTGGCCCTAAGTTTCTACTCCTCAGTCTATTGACACACCTCATGTGGTCACAGGGCCGTGCTTGGGAACAGAAAGCATTGTCACAGGCCTATAAACTATAGCATTTGGACAGTTTCCACATGTAGCTTGCTGAAGTCCACAGGACCTGCTCAGGACCAATCACATAGGTACTGACTGCTTCTATGTGCTGATGGATTACTGTCATGGATTTCCAGTGTTGTGGTTTGATGGGCTAGATAACCCCCAGCTTATGATGAGGTAACTTGTCAAATGTTCTGTTTTCTCTAAGGCCTGTATCTTAGTCAGGATTTCTATTCCTGCACAAAACATCATGACCAAGAAGCAAGTTGGGGAGGAAAGGGTTTATTCAGCTTACACTTTCCACATTGCTGTTGATCACCAAAGGAAGTCAGGACTGGAACTCAAGCAGGTCAGGAAGCAGGAGCTGATGCAGAGGCCATGGAGGGATGTTTCTTACTGGCTTGCTTGCTTCCCCTGGCTTGCTCAGTCTGCTCTCTTATAGAACCAAGACTACCAGCCTTCATTATTCATCAACAGTATGTAGTACAGAATTTCAGAATCATATTTCATTTTGGGCAGAATCATCATGAAAGGAACAGTCCCTGTTCCTCACTGCTGCCTGAATCTATAAATACTACCATGGTGTGACGTATCTGGAGCCACAGGATAATGTAGCACTGGAAGACCAAGGCATGCTGTCATGGGTCGTTTGCTCCTCTGATTGTCTTGTGGCTGAAGTTCACTGTCACAGGTGATACATCTTGAGGAGAAGCCTATAAAATCCTGGTTGGAGCTTTTCCAGAGATCCAGTCTGTGTACACTGGTCTGGCGATTGAGCACATGCAGATCAAACCATTGCTAGTTTTCACCAGCTTGATATGTGTTCAAAGGCAAAGTCCTGGGCTTACTACACTAACCATCTCCCAGGAAATGGAACTCCATATATGTTCTGCTAATCAATGTTGTCCTAGTGATGATAAGGGTAGTTCATTGGCTTTGAGGCTGATGGTAAGCTGTACCCAAGTCTCCCATTTGCAAAGACCTTCACTGTCCCAAGGGTCTGTCCAAGTCCACACTATAGCTGTCAGGCTGCTAACTGTCATATCAAACTGTCCCACTAGTAGAGATTTTGGACTGGTGGGAGGATGGTGTAGAACTTTGTCTGTGAGCACTTACCTGGGAAGAGTTTACTACCCTACTGGACACTGAGGAAGGGAGATATGATCAGACCCTGAACCACCAAGAATGATGTTAGGCTGGACTGAGCAACTGAGTCAGGAGTGAGAGATATGTTACTCCAAGACTGCCAGGGATACAGGCCAAGACTCAGTTCTGATATACAGATGGTAATGCTTGGGCAGGTAGAAGGGCTCTATCTGCACTCACTGGCTTGATCAGTAGGGACCTGACCACAGTATCCCTGCACTGAACTCCAAGGCAAAAGCTAAACACACATATTTTGTGCCCACCTACTCAGTGGTTGGGTGCTCTCTGCTGCCCTAGACAGGAATAAGGTTCCAAGTGCTTTGGGGTGCTGATGGGAAATATGGTGGTCACTTAGAGAATGCCAATGAAAAATATCAGGGAAGCACAAAATTCAACCAGAGAGTGGGTAGCAAGAGAGAGGTTAGATTTATTATGAGGGAAGGGAGAATAGAAGGAAGGAAAGAAAGAAGGAAGGCAGGAAGAAAGGAGCAAATCTTATACAGAATTATATGAACAAAGACAAGTCTTACATGTCTGACTGAAAAGACTAAATTTGAATTTATTTAAAGAGTAAATTAATAATTGAGCAAAGCATGGTTAGTTATAATAAAATAGACATGGAGAGAACTTATCAGGTATCTCTGACCTTTCTAAGTGCTCATTTTTCATGAGCTTCTTTGCATATGTTAATTGGCTAGTTATCTTATTCACTTGTGCTGTTGTGAAGAGACCAAGGCAACACTTACAAAAGACAACATTTAATTGGGGCTACTGGTTTCAGGCTTAGTCTGTTCTCATGGTAGGGAACATTGTGGCAGGCACCTGGGGGTGGGGTGGGAGAGGGGTGGCTGAAGAAGTAGATGAGAGCTACATCCTGATCCACAAGCAGAAAGAGAGAAGTCTGGGATGGGCTTTTGAAACCTCAAAGTCTACCCCTAGTGACAGACAAATTGCCATCAACAAGGCCATCCCTGCTAATCCTAAAGCTTTCAAACAGTTCTACTCCCTGGTAACTACATTCAAATATGTGGGCTGTAGGGGGCCATTCTCCTTCAAACCACCACTGTAACTTTAGGTGATAGGCATTATTATCCATGTATTAAAGAAAAGAAGACTGTGGTGTGTGGGTGCTAGTCACTTCTTAAGGCCACACACCCTACAAATTCCTCTAATAAAACACATTTATACAAAAATACAAGTGCCTCAATAAAACAATTAAAATTGTTCATTAATTCTGGCCCAGAAATGCATATAAACACATGGCTACTGAAAAAAAATAGAGCACAATAGCAATGATGAATAAACCTTTTGAATAAATTCAATTATGGGATAGAATGTATCGGAAAGGACAGAACTTGATATTTTTGTAACATGATTACACACAATTTTATCCTTCATTTTCCATCATGTGGGAACACTGAGTTATTCTTCAGGGTTGTCTCTGGACTTCCACATTTGATAACAAATGGATAAAGACTAAAAATGCAAAGAACAAAAACCAAAGAAAATAAAAATCTTGGTTCTTAAGTCCGTAAAACCTTTCGATCAAAACTTAAGAAGAACTGAGAGCTGCAGCTACAGATGAAGTTGACCTTGAGCCTGCAGGGCTGCAGTCAGGGAGCAGTGGCCAAGCAATTCCATTTCTGAAAGGAAAGGAAGCTGAAAGGCTCACAGGGCAGGGGCCATTGCACTCAAGGAAGGGGCTCCCACACTTCTGAAAAGGTTTGAAAAAAAGATGTCTGCCTACCATCTGAGCCTGTAAATTTTAATGGGCTTTGGGTTTAGACATAGGGGAGGACAGACATGGCTAGGAATCCATGGACAGGTCAGGTCCATACACACAGCTTCAGAACAGGATGTTCAGTGTCCCTGATATGCCTAAGAAACCCATATTGTAAAGTCAGGTATTCTCAAATTAACCCCTAAAATAGTGTTTGGTCTGGAACCTAATAACTGGGTTCTAAAATACACAGTCATATGTTCTCTGATATCATTTGGTTCAACAACATAGACTACACATATGACAGTGGCATAGAATAATTGTTAATAGAGCTTAATTCCTAGTGCTTAGTGGCAGCTGTCACAATGACATTGTTGCAATGTGACCACATGTTTGTAGGTATCAAGGTGCATATAACAAGGCAGTTTTATACAGTTACACTGGCTAGTTTTATGTCAACTTGACACAAGCTAAAGTCACCTGAAAGACAGGGAACCTCAATTGAAAAAAATGCCATCATAATATTCAACATTTTCTTAATTAGCAATTGATGTAATTACTGGTCCATTGTGGGTGGTGCCATCCCTGGGCTGGTGGTCCTGGGTTCTATAAGAAAGCAGGCTGAACAAACCAGAAAGAGCAAGCCAGTGAGCAGCACCCTTCCATGTCCTTTACATCAGCTCCTGCCTCTAGGTTGTGCTTTTAGTTCCTGTCCTGACTTCCTCTGACAATGTACAGTGATATGGGAGTCTAAGCTCTTTCTTCCCAGGTTCCTTTTGGCCATAGTGTTTCATAGCAGTGATAGAAACCCTGGCTAAGACAACAGTACACCATGCTTGTTAATAAAAATCTGTGTTGAGCCAGGTGTAGTTTCATAAAGCTTGAAGGCTGAGGTGGAGGGCTGTGAGTTCCAGGTCAACCTAGATACATTGTTAGAACTTGTTTCTAACAAAGGAAACAACAACAACAAAAGAAAACAAACATGACAAGTGACTTTTAAACCTCAAAACAAACAACAAATAGGAGCTATGTTATTGGTTGATGTGCATACTTTACTTGGAATTTTTAGCCTCATTTTAGAGTATAGTTGTTCTACTTATTAAAAAAAAACAACAACAACAACAACACAAAACAAACCAAAAAACAAAAAAACTGTGAGAAAAATGTGCCATGTCCCACCACTTGCCACAGCCGGCCTTTTTATGCCATGTGTTTCCTAACTATATCAAGAAGGAAGGATTGAGCTAAAGCATCCCTGTGAGTGTACACACCTTATGAAGGTCGCACATGGAGTTGACCCGTGATGATGTTTGCAGCGTGCATGCCAAAGCTGGGCACTGTCCGACAATGTAGCAAAGTGAGGGACTAGCGTTGACCAAACATTTCCAAAGAGCAACAGTGGCAGTATTTATACCAGGCACTGAACTGGCAATACATGAGGCTCATTTGGTGAAAAAAAAATCATTAGAACGAAATGCAAAGCACAACTAAATCTATGTAAAACTTAGACATATGACAAGGAAAAAACATCTAGCGTGGAAATAAAGAATTCACAAGTGCTTTGAGCACAACTGATTATCTGTGATGGGAAAATCACATCTCTATCTCATAGGGCCTGAACAAAAGTTGTCCCTCAGGTAGGTACAAGAGTTAGGTGTTAACACATGGGGAAGTGCATTTATGACATTATATTTTGAGGAAGGTGTAAAAAGAAAGAAATTATTTCATAATTTAAAGTGTGTGGAAGAGAAGAGATGCATGTATGTGGACTGAAAAAAAATCTGAAAGCTTATAATTTTTCATTAGAGAAATGACAAGAACTCGGAATAGTATGTAGCCACTAAAATAAACACACTAGACCTACATATTTCAAATCGAGTAAAGTTTAAATGACATACTTTTTAAACATATAAAAATTACAGAATGGAATGGATAGAAAATGTCATTTGCATACTATTTGAAATTTATGCTAATCTTGTTAATATTTTAAGTTTTACATATATATTTAGAAATAGCAGCAGTGTGCAGTCATGAGATAAACAGTGCATTGTGAGTAGGTGTAGGCTTTGGGGTAGCAGGGAACAGAACTGGGAGTTTTACATTCACTAAATGCTCTCTCATTCTGTTCCATCCACCCACAAAGAATCAGAATGAGAGTAAACCAAAACAGGAGCAAGTCAGTACCACTGAATGCTAACCTTAGAGATCTATAGCTACCTCTCTTGGGTGTATTTTGTATTTTCCCTTATAGTTTCCTGTCTCTGCAGTGGCAAATTCCTATATGGCTTCTGATCATTATGGTTAGGCAGTTTGTTTTCTGAAATTTGCAAAGAAATTATAAAAATTTACAAAAGCCAACCCTGCTACTCCATTGGATAACTCATTAAAGGAAACACGTGGGTAATTGGGAACTACAGATGGGCACCACTGCAGATTAATTCATATCCCAATACTTTAATGAGGCTAAATTTTTATTAACACTCAGATGTCAGTATATAATATAGTAAATATGACTTATAAAACGCTGTTGGATCTGAAGATGACAAAAATATATCCGATCACATTACCTATTGTTTTAGCTTTTCTTGGAACTCTATGTGACAAGCCATGAAAATACTGGTTATGATTTAGCACGGCAATTCTCTTTGGAACATTCTGGAAGGAAATAAGCAGTTTAGAAAATTATTTACTTAAAAATATTTATAGTAGTGCTATTTGTGATGTCAAAAACAAAAACACAGCAGGGACAGCCCAAATGTGTAAAAATAGGAGACAGCTGAGCAAAATATGGCCTTACACAAACTTACCGCAGAGCTATAAAAATGTCACCCGCAGGGTTCATGCTGCCGCATGAAAATGCCCAGTAAAATTAATTTTACAAAGTAGAGCTATAAAATGGCAGCTTTGAAAACCACGCAGACACACATGGACTCATAAATTAAAATTAATTTGGAAAAGCAGAGCGTGCCACTATGTGAAAATAATAATAATGTGGGAAACAAGGAGATCAAATTAGTTGTGTTAAGCTCACATTCTCCTCTTTTAGGTTGTCTAAACTGATAGAGGCTCTTCAATACCACAGAAGAGCCTGATTGGATCGGCAGGCAGGGTCATGGCTTTATGGGTAGGCAGACACATCAGAGCCCCAGTAACATTATTAGTATACACTGCTTACCTTCTTTTCCAAACACTGTTCCTCCTGCAAGAAGCTGAACACAGGGTGACCTGGGGAAGAATGCTTTCCCTCAAAACATGTTTCAGCAATGTGTGACCCTTGTTCATTTCTCCCCCCATGGTAATGATGGTCTGGGTTCAGAAAGAATATCACTATGGAAGACTAAAATATTAAACCAATACGTAACATATCAGCTTGGATCATTTAAAGCAGGCAGATGACGATTATCTAAAAAGGAATATTTTGTGAACAAACAACTCCACAGGCCATTCCATGCCATGGCAGATGTCATTCTTCCACCTGGATCGCAATATATGAGCCAACGGAATTAATAAGTCTGAGCAACAAGCTGGCTCATTCTGTCAGCCACGAAGCTTTTGTTGAATATGAATAAAGTTACAAGTGTTATAGAAGCATAGCAAAAGACAGTATTAGAAAAGTAAAATAGGCCTTTGAGGCATAGAGGAGATGCAGATATTTAAAACAAACAAACAAACAAACAAACAAACAAAAAAAAACCCAAACACCCGCCAAAAACCAATTATTTTCAAAGCCTCTTGCCTTATCTTAAAACCCTGGCAAATTGGCCTGTATTCCATAACATATCAGCAGCTATTTTTATATAAAATATTGTTAATCATCGGTTAAGTAGTTATTTCTCCTGCATGCCAAAGCTGGAGGATGACAAGTAGGAACTAAGAGGAGAATTAAAGAAAGGGGAATAGTCAAGGGAGATAAGAGTAAATTCTGGGGAGCTGTTTAATCGCCATGTGACCACAGAGAAGTTGAATACCTGCCACTAGAAGGATTAAAGAAAATATTTTACCTATTTTAATTTCTAAAAACCAAGGACTTCAAGAGACGGACACGTTTACTTTTACTGGACTACTATACAAGTACACGGACTGAATCATCTCATACAACCCTATACTATGACTTGTGTTAATTTAAAAAGGGACTCCTGGGACAAAAATGACGTCATCTCCTTGGGGAGTTTTCTGCAGTAAGAATTTGACTAGTACCTCTGAGGTCCTGACAGATGAAGAGAAAACTGATATCTGCTTTGCCTCAAAGATTGCTTTTGAATATAGGAGTTTTGTTTTGTTTTGTTTTTTTCAAAAGAAAGCAAAATGAGTATACCTCTCCAAAGTTGACAGATACCTATATTAATGATCAGATGTTGTTTATAAGTTGCTTTTCAGATATTGAGTTGGGCTGTATTAGTCAGGGTTCTCTAGAGCTACAGAACTTATGAAATGTCACTATAAATGAAGAGAAATTACTGGAATGACTTATGGTCTGCAGTCCAAATAACTCAACAATAGGCAGTTATAAATGGGAAGTCCAAGAATCTAGCAGTTGCTCAGTCCCACAAGGCTAGTTGTTTCAGTTGGAAGGTTCCAACAGATGTGCTGGTAAGGAAGTTGAAAAAGAGTGGGTCTTCTTTCTCCAATGTCCTTATGTAGGGCTCCAGCAGAAGGTTAATCTAAGGTGACTCAGATTAAAGGTGTGTGCCACGATGCCTGAACCTGGAACTTGCTTTTTCCCTGGCTGACCCTGAACGCAGAGATCTGCTTGCCTTAGTCTCCTAGGATTAGAGGTGTGTACTACCTTGTCTGGGCCTAAGCTTCTCATGGACACCATGCCTCAAGATCTCCATGTCAAGATCTGGATCAGAAGCTTGTGTTTTCCAACCTCAAGATTTGAATCACAGGTGTGGCCCTCCATTTCTAGATTGAAGTTCATTCCAGGGTAATCAAGTTGACAGCCAAGAATAGCGGTCATGTGGGCTTACACATTATGAAAAGCAATAAATAATATGAATGCAAGAGAAAGAAAGATGCTGCTGCTATCCTTTGAATTTGAAACATGACCGCCCTACTTCCGTTTCTGTAGCAGAGAAATATTCCCAACACACAGCACCATAGAGATGAAAGCATTTATTCAGCTTACAATTCCAGGTCACGGTCCCCCACACAAGGGAAGTCAAAGTCGCAGTCATAGTTCAGAGCAGAGGAAACAAACACAGGTGTGCTTACCACATCGCTCCTCTTTTCCTCCACTGTTGAGGACTTGGCCATGACATGGCACCACCCAACTTGGCTTACCATTTAGCCTATCTCTTCCACTGCTCAGGATTCAGCCCATGACATGGTGCCACTCATATTCAGGATGAGTCTTCTCACATCAATCGAGAGAAGCATCCACAGGCATGCCTTCAGGCCAACCCGATCTAAATAATCATCAAGACTCTTACCATGTGACTTTGGGTTGTATCAAGATGATAGTTAAAATTAATCATCATACACTTTAAAACACACCTATCAACTTGAGGCCACTGAATGACAGGGGAGTTGAGGAAGGTTGAAGAATGGGGCTAATAGAAAGTTTAGGTCATTGGGGACGTGTCTTCTTGTCATTCTCTCTTTTGTTTTCCAACCAAGAGCTGAGCAGTTTTGTTCATCCATGCACCCCCACTATAACATGCTCATGATACATCCAGGGCCATGATAGCACATGTTTGCTTCTAAAGCTATGATCTAAAGGTGACTTCTTTCTCCTTTAAAAGCTGTATTCATCTATTGTGTGTGTGTCTGTGATGTATGTATACACAAACCATGCATACATGAACATGCATACATATAATATGCACCCATGTGTATGTTGTATGTATATATGTTTTATGTATATATATATATATATATGTACATGTGTGCATATGTATATCTGTGAGTTCAGAGGTTGATGTCAAGTGTCTTTCTCTATTGCTCTCCACCTTAAATATTTCTCATTTTTCTTCTTTACTAAAAATTTTCATAGAATATATTTTGATCATTTTTCCCCTCCCTTGGTTCCTCTCTCATCTTCCCTATTTCCCCTCCCCTCAACCTTATGTTCTCTTTCAAACAAAGAAACAAAACCCGAAAACAAAAAGAAATCCACAAAACCAAAGCAAACCAAACCAAACAAAAAATCAAAATAAACAAGCAAAAGACCAATTAAACAAAAACCAAACCAAACAAACAAACACCCCAAAATATCAACCAACCCCAAAACAAATAGAGCAAAATGAAACAAAAGGTCCACAAAAATACCAATGAGTTCATTCTGTATTGGCCACCATTCCTGAGCATGGTGCCTAGCCTAGAGTGTAGATGATATACCCAGTGAAATTTTATTGGAGAAAACTGATTTTTCTCTTGGCCACCAGGTGTCAATAGCAGATAGCGCTTGGCTAGGGGTGGGACCCTGTGCTCACTTCCCCTCTCAGTGATAAAACTCCATCTGGTTTGAACCTATTGAAGCCCTTGGGTAGGAGGCCACAGTTTCTATGAGTTCATATTACATCAATTTTATTGTCTGGAAGAGACCATTTCTTGGAGTCATCCATCACCTCTGGCTCTTACAATCTTCCTGCCTCTTCTTCCATATAGATCCCTGAGACTTGAGGTGAGATTTGCTGAAAACCTGCCATCAAAGACTGAGGCCTCCAAAGCCTCTCACTTTCTGTAAGTTGTCCAGTTGTGGTTCATGTGTTAAACCCCTTCTGCTGCAAGGTGTTTCTCTAATGAGGGTTGAGCCAGGCACTGATCTATGGCTATAATAGTATGTCATCAGGAGTCATTTTATGGCTCTGTTTCTTTAGCAGAAATAATAGTAGTGATTTTTTCACTAGGCCCACGACCTATCTACTCTCAGGTGTTTGGCCACTTTATCAGTGACAAGCTTGGGCTCTACCTCACAGAGTGGCCCTTAAATCCAATCAGAAAGTTGTTGGTTATTTCCATAACATGTGTACCACTACTACACCAGAATATCTTGCTGGAAGCTCACTGTTGTAGATCCCAGAATTTGTAGCTGGATAGTATTGGTGTTTACCTTTCTCCTCTAATAGTGACTTCTAGTACCATGCATACTAGACAGGATGAGTGAAGCTTCTATTCAGGCACCAGCTTGGCTTCTCTATGTCCAATGACATACGTAATGGTTGTCTTCAGTCTTACCACCAGGATGACACCACTTTATTTTTAAAAATAGTGTTTCTCACTAAACCTGAAGATCACCTGTTGGCTAGGAGCCTCCAGGACTCTCTGGTCTCTACCTCCAAGCACAGAGATTGTAGGTATGTACCACCATGCTCAGCTCTTTATGTGGGTGCTAAGGATCCAGACTTATGTTTTTATGTTTGCACAGCAAATACTTTATTCATAGAGCCATTCTTCTACTCCCCTCTTCTTTTTCTCTTTTGAAATTGATGTAATTGCAACTATTTGTTATAGTAACAGGAAGATGTCTATCTTAAATACCAGATATTTGATAACACTAAGCACTTTAGCTTCAGATATATGGTTATTTAAAATAATGTAAACATTGTCCAAAATTAGTGAAACATTATTATAGACAATATAAAATATTTTCCACTTAGAAACGAAAATGTGATGCTATAGTGTGGTGTGAGTTGGTATGAAATATGAAAAATAAAATGTAATTAAAGGCTCATATGGTTCACTTGTGCTGGGTTGGTTAAAATGTCTCTCAGAGCTTGAAGTGGAACATACACATGATGAGGAATAGTCACTGGTTACAGCTCTGTGAAGATAGTTATTTCAGAAAAAAAAATCAAAGTCTTGTTCAAATGCAAAATACAATTAGACTCTGAGTCTTTATCTGTAAACTGAGATCAATAGAACAGTTCAAGAAAGACCGATGAGCGCACGATAATCCAGTATTTTATAACAAGTACACGTAAATTATTCAGATTGTTAAAAAAGTTAATGGCTAAGTAACAGGTTCACTTTTGGATTCCTCTCCACTTATATTGGCAGTGGTTCATTTTCAGCTTTAATTCAGGGGTTGTGGAAGAAACACGAGCTCTGGGGGCTCGTCTGTGAGTAGGGACTTAATAATAGTGATGCCAGAATCAGGATTTAAGTGTTGAGGTGGAGCCTGTGGTGTGATGGCTAATCCCATTGTTGACTAGATTTGGAATGACCTAGGAGGCATACCCGTAGGTGTGACTTTGGAGGCATACCTGGAGAGGTTTAACTGAGGAGGGAAGACCTACCCTAACTTCAAGAGGTGTAGGAGGAGCAGTAATGGCCACCTCTACATAAATGCTGGGGGCTGCGCAGCCACAAAGGCGTCTCCTGCAGGAGGACATAATTGAGGACTGCCTGAAAGACCAAAGATTCCTGACATAGACAATTCCAGCCAATCGGAAACTGCCGTTTAGAACAGATGCCTTCTTGGGACCAATGGGGGCTGGGATGGAGGGTATTAAAGGATCTTGAAGCTCAGATGAGTTTACTGCAGCGTTTCTCACCTGCTCCTGGACCCGGAGTCTGTATCGTTGACTCCATGCCATCTCACCTCCAACCCCCAAAGACAAGTTGGGTCAGACACGCAAGTAGTCCAGGGTACAGTACAGGCCGCAGAGAGGTACCCTCCCATGGGCTGAAGTTCCAGACTGAATAATAACAATAACAGAAGAAGCAAAAGGTCACCTGAGCCCCAGCAATCCTCTCTGTCTCCTAAACTGGCCACGTGCAAGCAAACCTCACCACACAGGTACTGGTGCCTCCTGCCGTGGAGCCCTCCCTCCTTGAAAGGACTTCGTCTTAATTATCCTATGCATTTTGAGACAACACTCCCCATTCCCATTTTCTTCTTTAATTTGTTTCTTGTTGGATATATGGTTAAAGAAACAGAAAACATAATAAATACAGAAACCTTGGTACGGAAAAGTAGGACTGTGGCTGTGGTCATCCTGACCATTGTGGGAGAATTGTGGAGCAGTGTGTAGCTATAATAGCCCTCAATGTTACAAGCGGAGCCTAGCTGGCCATTCTGGTAGGAATGAGTGTGAGCAGAACACTGAGATAAAGGTAGACAGTAAGATACTCACAGGGAGCCAGGCAGTGGTGGCGTACACCTTTAATGCCAGCACTTGGGAGGCAGAGGCAGGCGGATTTCTGAGTTCGAGGCCAGCCTGATCTACAGGGTAAGTTCCAGGACAGCCAGGGTTATACAAAGAAACCCTGTCTTGAAAAAACCCACAGGAGATCAGAAAGCATCAAAGAACTCTACCCGGACCTGGGCACAAGGGCTTCAATGTTACAGTGAAAACAACAACAAAACCCAAAAACTGGCTGTTTCAGCTTGAGTCTTGAGAACATGAATAATCCTGAATTATTATTATTATTATTATTAATTATTATTATTAATCTCAGCTGTTTGAGAGAGGCAGTATCAAGAGAACATAGCAGTTCAGCCTAGGAAGCATGGCTATTGCTCTCTGTATTTGCTGAGATCTAAAGGGAAGAGTATACAAAACTGTATAACTAGGTAAGGAAAACAACATAACATGGCTAATGTTTCAGACATGAAGGACAGAGAAAACTGGGTGGCTGGGACATTGAAACAGTTTGACCTTCAGAATCTTCCAAGTTTGCATTCTGACAAAAAAAGATACTCTGTATCCAAAGGGAGATTCTCCAGCCACTTAATGCTCCAGCCTGGAGAAATTCTAAGTGGCGAATGTTTGATGCTTCACTGACTCTGGGACCATTTCCAGACAGTTTTCACTGAATGTACATAGCACCAGCCCATGGGCTGGGGTCCTAGACTGTTTTTAAAGGGGAAAGAGAAAATGCTGACCTACAGCAGCATGCATCTCCCTCTGCTCTCTGAACCACTCAGATGAAAGCAAGCTCACGCTGCCGTACCCTATACTGCCGTGTCTTCCTCACTGGGATGGATTGTATCTCCTTAACGACGAGCCAAAAGAGCCTCTCCCTCATCACGTTGCTTCTCGGTAGGTATTTGGTCACAGAGAGACAACGTAACAGATACAGTAGATTATTCAAGATTCTAAAAGATCAATCATATTATTTCAGAACATGGAGGTTATTAAGTTGTATCACTAGAACTCTAGTTCTGGGACACTAACCATTCGGAGACCACAGAACGGGTACTCAGTGTGGATAAAATCTAAAAGGAGAATAATAAATAAAAGGTGGGAAGGGTGTGAAGTTAACTCACCAACCTGAGATCCACGAGTTCTAGCCCCTACCAGGACTGATGGAAAAGGGACTGGATATAATCCAGGGTGGGTAGATTAGTCGTTTACAATCATCTCACCATTACAGTAGCTAGGGAAAGCAGACGGTGAAGAGAAAAGCTTAAGCTACTCTTAAACGCGTTCTCACGACCGGCCAGGAAGAACACAACAAACCAGAATCTTCTGCGGCAAAACTTTATTGCTTACATCTTCAGGAGCCAGGAGCGCAAGCCCCCAAGCCCAAAAACGAAAGCCCCCAAAAACGAAAGCGAAACCCTGTCCCTATTTAGGAGAGTTATCCTTCGCCTAGGACGCATCACTCCCTGATTGGCTGCAGCCCATGGCCGAGTAAAGGCAGAGTACATGTAGTGGAAAATTACTCTTGGCACATGCGCAGATTATTTGTTTACCACTTAGAACACAGGATGTCAGCGCCATCTTGTGACGGCGAATGTGGGGGCGGCTCCCAACAAGCTACAAGGGTCAAAATACACAAAAGGACTATTAAATACATTCCTTAGGGTTTGACTCATATATACTATCCTTATTACTACCAGTGATTTCTTGAGCACTTGGTCATTGTCCTGGGAACAATTAGAGCATATCACTTTTCTTCAGAAATACCCTGTACACATGGACAGGCATTAAGCGTTGGGACCCTCCATAAAGGAAGAGTTACAGTTCACCTAGGTATCAGGTTAGGTCAACAGTTACTGATTTCCTCTACAGGGTATGTGTGTATAACAATATGTTCTATATTATATGTTGCAGTAACATATTATAAATGACATGTTTCAGTAATATATTGTACTCTATATGTTAGAATAATGTATATGCATATATCTATATACACACATATATACATATACATTGTACATGTACATATACATATACTTTGTTAATTTGTTTCCTGTTGGGTATATGGTTAAAGAAACAGGAAACAATAAATGCAGAAACCTTGGTATGGAGAGGTAGGACTGTGTGACTCTGGTAATCCTGAGCATTTGTGGGGGAAACGTGGAGCAGCTTGGGAGTACTGGGAGCAAAACCTGTGACCTTTCCTGTGCCAAGCAGGTACCTTAGCACTGAGCCACACCCCTACCTCTTCTCTACATTACACTCCAGCTAAGTCCTCACTCAGATCCTCCTTTGAGATAATGATTCATTCTGACTCCAGAAACTTCTGAGAGCACCTGTCACGCATACATAAAGAGCCACACCAAGTTCTGAGAGAATACAAAAGCCAAATAAAAAGCCAGACCTTAGAAAAGCCGTGGCACATAAATAAAGGAACACATTCAACGAAAAGCCAACCTTTATAGTTTACAAACAAATGCAAGCACACGGTGGCATTCGGGGGCTGAAACTATGCTCCTAGGAGTTTCAGGGCCTTGAAATGCCAGAGCTGAGTGGCTGTTCAGGTCCTTCCAGATTGCTGTGGGTGTTCCTCACAACATTCTGTGAAGAGTCTGCAAATAGCTGCTCTCTGCCAAGGGCTACAGCTTCCTTCCACGAGGCTCTGTTCTTGCAGGAAAGAAAGATTTGAGACCATGCTTGTCCTCAATGTCCTGGTGAGTAAGTATCTGTTGCCTTCCATGTCATCAGGGTGGAAGACCAGGTACCAGGAGAGGCCTGCATCTAAATAAGAAGATGAGGGCTGGGAGTAAGAAAAGTGGGAGGGGGTACAGCGGAGGAGAGGGCAGAGGAGAGGCAGCAGATTCCCACTGAAAAGCTGCCCACCTCAGTAATTAGCATTGGGGAAAAACAGTCAACACACCAAAATTGGAAGGAGAATTTATTGGCAGTAAAACAGAAAATTGCAAGTCGGTGTGTTTACAGATTTAGAAATAAGGGAACGGAGTCTATGAAGCAAATCATTATAAAAAGAAACAAAAAAAATCTAGTCAAACAAAACCCCTAGTTGAATAAAAATTGAGAGAACAACTGTTATGTCCCATGTTTGTTTATGTGTAAAACGGAAACACGAAAGACTCAAAAGGTTACGAGATTCCTGAAAAGGGCTATCTCTAAGAGCCCACAGTAAACATGGAGACTTCACAAAAATCCACACTAATGTCATAAGAAAAGTAAAATGGCCCAGAACATCTCCCATTCAATATGTGCAAAAACACCACCTAACACAGTAAGATTAAATGACATTTAAGGACCACCATGCTCTTGTGTGAGCTTCCCTAAGAGACAGAAGACCCAGAGACCATGAAGACAAAAGATTAAAGGAAAACACCGCACCCGATTGCTATTCATGCCTGCCTCTTGGGAAGGAGGAAAACTAGTGTGGGAGTGGTTGGAAAAGTTCAGCTCCACAGAATTCAGACTCAATGAAAAAAGTGGCCAACTTGCAGAAGTGTTAATAAATCCTCCAGTTGAGTGGAGGTAGGGCTGTCTGTTAAACACACCACTTCCTGCATTTTAAGAGGATAGTTTAAAAGGAACAAAACCACAGGCGAAGCCTCCAGATTATTTAAAACATAAATAACTTGAAAGATATTGATCCTCTTAAGAAAAACCATAGACTCATGACAGATCCATGTAGCCAAATATGTTGTTATAATAAGATCAACATAATGCGGATGCAGTTGTAAGAGCAGAGGTGCACTGGGATCAGGAAAGATGAAACTGAAAGCAAGGAGACAAGATGGTGAAGTCTCCCTGAAGATTCTAGTAGCTGGGACTGCTCAAGGCTCTGTCACATTTTAACATGCAGAAAAGGCCTTGAGAAGGAGTGCTCCTCCCTTGGGGCGCACTCCCTGATAAGGCTGCTCGGGAAAGTGGATCAAACTTGCAACTGTGCTGAGCCCAGGAAGTATCTTGTCAAATAGTGATGTGGTGGGAGGTGGAGTTGGGGTGGCCTTGAAGAGGTTAGAAACCAGCCCTGTGACTAGGGAGAGCCAGGGTCGCATTTTGAGAATAAGATTTGGACTGAAAGCTAAGAGGATCCACCCAGCAGATAGAGCTGAGACCTGGTACAGTGAGAACACAGGCAGAGGTCGGAGATGTGGGTGGAACCTTGACTTGACAGACACTGGTTTACACTTGATGTCTGCTCTAAGCATCATGGTTAAGGCTGTCTTTTCCATCACTGCACTCATTTGTAGAGTAAGGGAGATGTTTCTGAGTTATGTCTACCTTGGAGGTATCTGAGGAAAAGGAGCTGGCTCAAATGTGCTTTGAAAATACCCTTGAGTTGTCTGTCAAAGTCAGCTTTTCCCCGAACGACCTCTTAAGCTCAAAGCCAGTTTCGGAATTTGAACATTGGGCTCAGTATCTATTGTCAGAGGTTTCGAAGGGGCCAGGAATAGATAGTGACACAAAGTGATGAATTTAGAAACCTGAAGGCATTGATGAGGCTCAAAAGGATGGATTCCAGAGGGCAGAGGGCAGTTACAAGGCTTCCAGGAGTTCAAATGTAGATATGAAACTACAGGGCCATTTGAAAGGGTCCAGGTAGGCTCATTCTTTACCAAGGACAGCTCACTGTCTACAGATCCTGGAAAGGAAGTTTTGTCATTGTCAGGTAGGTTATGAGAATGGCTTGTGTCTGTATATACAGTGAATGGAACATTCACAGAATAAGGTGTCTGTGTAGGGACACTACCAGGTTACTTGAACACTGGGACTATATTAGTGACAATATTGTATGCTGTCCTACATTTAGGGTCAAGGCAGGCTTCTTAAAAACCTCATTCATGTGTGCATTTGTGTGGTTTGTACACATGTGGAGGTCAGAGGTCAACGTCGTGCCTTCTTTAATGGCTCTACAACTTCTTTTGTGAGACAGGGTCTCTCACTGTGGTCGGCACTCATTGGTTCAGCTAGCCTGGCTGGCTAGTGGGTCCCAGGGATCCTACCTTCTCTGTCTCAGTGCTGGGTTAGAGGCACGAAATATTGTGCCTTCTGCTTGACCTGGGTACCAGGATGTGAACTCAGGCTCTCTTGCTCACACAGCAAGCACTCTACCAACTGACTCATCTCCCCAGGACAATTACAGTCATTTAAAAAGATTTCTGTTGCAACTGAGATTGAACCCAGGCCTTTCTGGATGCCAGGCAAGGACTACCACTGAGCCACACCCTCTGCTCTTGTTTTGATTTTGAGGCAGGATCTTGCTATATAGCCCAGGCTGGCCACAAACTCATGGCAATGGTTCTGCCTCAACTTCCCAAGTGGTTAGATCACCGGCCTGTACCACTATGGCTGGCTGTAGACCCAGACTTACATTTTCTCCCTGTAACTTTTATCTCTGCCATCAAGGGAAATTTTTACAAAGTTCCAGCTTTCTGAAAAGGGAACACCTAGCTAGTTACTTAAAAAAGGAAACAATATTACTTTAGTGCATCAATACATAAACTTTGTGACTGGTTTGCTATTGCTGAATTAAAAACTCACCTTGGTACTAAGTGCCATCTTGACACAGAAACCTGTCCGTTAGTAGTGAAGTTTCTCAAAGCCTGTGGTCATTTTATAATTGTCCTGTTCTCAGTCTCTGGCCCCTTTGCTGTTTTACCCTGTATAGGGTAGGGCTGAGAGTTTCCACTATCTGACCTTTGGGCTCCTCTGTTAACCAACTCCACTCTGATCCTACCACAAAGCACTATCCACATTAGCATAAATATGGGTTGATATGAAGGGGCTTGTGGCAAGTAATAAGAGACACTCTATTGCTTGGAATATTCTGGCTTTATGAACCCTATGTCAGGAGCCAAAGACTAAAAGCATTCCTTATTATAAGCAAATAGATACACAAATAAATGAATAAGTGTTATTTTCTTGGTAGTACCAATGGTTTGATAATTAATAGCACTCATTCCAGAATCAAGGAGCTATTCAATATTTCAATATTTAGGTTCAAGGCATTCACTGCACACTTCGTAATCTAGGGTCTAAACAGAGGTCCAGGCTTTGTCCCTTTGAGGAGAAGGCATTACACTTTTTCATGGAAACGCTGCTTTAAACAGCTTTAGACCAACACGTGTTCTAAAATTAGAATTTAATCTTGTGAGAATTTTACAATTTCAGCGTCAAAATTGAGAAGAACAGATGCATGCATATTCCATGTAGAAAAATATTGAACTCTATTTTTAATGGAATAATAGAAATGTATTAAGGTAAAAACATATTCTTTTTTTTTTACTTTGGTTAATGTTTTAATAAATAAGAGAAAATTAAGTCTAAAACAGATCTAATTCAAACAAATTTAGCTGCAGGCTGATAGTACATAAGGGATGCTGGTAAGTTATTTTTGGATATTCGGGAAGTTAAGAAAACATTCACTAAAAAGAAAAATAAATGGCTTATTAGTCTGTGACATAGCTTCTCTAAGAGATTATTGTATCTTGTTGCTGGTGGAGTTCCTTAAATACCTGGGCTCCATCAAGGTGGTGACCAGGGACTGTCCCAAGGATAAGTTTACAAGAGAAATGTGGGACTCATTCATAGCTCCTGCAGCTGATGTGGATGGCTCTTCCCTGTACCGGCTCCCTGTTATTCTCCTCTCTGCACACTTCCCTTTATGAGGTTGTCCAGACTCCCTGTGAGGATGCTGGGCTCCCCATAAGGATGCTGGGTCCCTTTATGAGGATGCTGGGTGCTCCTATGAGGATGCTGGGTCCCTCTGTCAGGATGCCAATGTCCCCCTGTGAGGATGCTGTGTCTCCTCTATGAGGGTGCTGAGTCCCCCATGAGGATGCTAGGTTCCCCTGTAAGGATGGTGGGTCCCTCTGTGAAGATGCTGGGTCCTTCTATGGGGATGCTGTGTCCCCCCTATGGGGAAGCCGGTTTCCCCTATAAGGTTGTTGGGTCCAACTTTGAGGATGCTGGGTCCCTCTTTGAGGATGCTGGGTCCCCTATGAGGATACTGAGTTCCTCTATGATGATGCTGGGTGCCCCTATGAGGATACTGGGTGACCCTATGAGGATGCTGGGTCCCTACATGAAGATGCTGGGTCCCCCATGAGGATGCTGGGTCCTTCTATGAAGATGCTGGGTGTCCTATGAGGATGCTGGGTTCCTCCACAAGGATGCTAGGTTCCTCCATGAAGATGCTGTGTGCCCCTAGGAGGATTCTGGGTACCCCTATGAGGATGCTGGGTCCCTATATGAAGATCCTGGGTGCCCAATGAGGATGCTGGGTGCCTCTATAAGGATGCTGGGTCCCTCCATGAGGATGCAGTGTCAGGCAGTTTACACTTGTTAGCACTGTCCATTAAGAGCAGCTTGCTTTGCTTGTTCCGATTTCATGGTCAACAGGCAATCTTTGAACACCATTTGCCTTGTTATGTAGATGGTAGTATTGGGAGTGTGTTGACTAAGGAACATTGATCTTTGGAGCATTTATGTCTGTCAGGATAATTGTTAGTCTTGTCTCAGCTGCTGCTTTTAGCCTTACCACCCCTTAGCGAACTAACAGAATCGGTTGCTGTGGATATTCCTGCTCCCCTCTAGATCTTGTCATTGACCGTAGCGACCTCTAAGGTAAATTCTGTGTGATGACACACGTCCACTGGAGCCAGCTGATTTCCATCATGTTGGTGAACAGCAGAGGAAGGAATAGAAACCACTCTCCCAGCTTTAGCATGTGTTCTATAAGGTACCCTTCAGCAAGTGTCTAGCTGCAGCTTTGAGGAATCAGATTGCTAAAGTAAGAAAATATGACTTCCTTAGGATTTAATCCCCCCCCCCTTTTTTAAATTTCTGTCTTTTATTTAGGATTGAGCATGGCTAAGCTCAAGCAGGTGAAAGAGCTGACAGGTTTCCTTCTGGAATTTCTTTCCCCTTTTCCAAGCCCCACATTAGTTTCTTCAGAACCACATGTATTGGAAAGTGAAGTTTGTGTGCTGATTTGAGCATCTTGCCCTGTTCAGTCGATACAGATTAACTTTTACCAAAAATATTGTACTTAAATTGGAGTTTAAATTCCAGAATTTAAGAGGGGGGGAGGACCCCAGAACTTCATATATGCCAGACAAGCATTTCACAGAACAGTTTCAGCACCAGCCCCTTTTATATTATATTTTGAGACAGAGCCTTGATAAATTGCCCAGGTTAGCTTTGAACTTGCCAAGGCTAGCCTTAACTTGGGGCTATTCTGCTTTTATCTCTTGAGTAGAAGAATTACAGGTTTGTGCCATGAAGCCACCAGGGGCTTTACTGTAGCTATGTTCTACTAAAAAGGATGATAACTAGAAATATAAAAGCCAAACAGATTTTTACATAGGTTTAAAATCATTTATTCAAAATTTTTAATATGCATATTATCTTGGTTATGAAGCTCTGTGATGTCATTTTAAAAAGCGGTTTAAATTATTCAATATAATTGACACTCCTTTCTGAACCAATATTTACATTTAAATAGAACTCTAAATTATTTATACTACAGCCCATTAAGTAAAATTTACTATTAGCTAATCTGCTTAGAAACACATTGTTCTGAGAAAGAATCCATAATAGAGAAATGATTAACAATGGAGCTAATATGGAAATACACTTGGTTGAAGACAGAGGATGGAAGTGAGCAAGAAAACAGTGTGCTGCTGAGCTCAGCTTGGCTTTGGAATCAATCACGTCAGAGCAGGAGGAGGTATTCACTCCAAGCTCACTCTCAAAACAAATGCAAGAAACAACTGTGAGTCTTTCAAAACACCTCTATCACCCGCTAATGCTACTATTAATCCATCAGTAAAGAATGCAAGAACGTGGTAAGTTACTGTGGTTACCATCTTAGCAGGCAGGAAGGGCTGGTTTTTACCAACCATAAACAGATATAAACATGAATAATGGCCGCGATTTGGTTTCACCTGGATGAGTTCTGCTGTCTCATCGCTAATCATGCCATATTCAGAGAATGTTAGGGTTAACCTAATAAAAGAAGGAAAACATCTAACAAGCCCCATGCTATTAAAATCGCGTTGCTCACAGCATCCCTTGGTTAGGTTGCAACACTTAAGTGTTGTATCTCATTTGAATCTTCAGCTATTCAAATGAAAAGGGCTGAACTGTAACAGTCTAAACGTTCTATCGGAAGTGTGCGAATTCCTTCCTGCTTGGGTTTCCATAACATTTAAGTAGCAGTATGATTTGAGGACCAGACATCAGCTTCTTTGCGTATACTCCTTGGTTGTCAATTCTCTGCAGGAATGCAAACACCTGGCAGCAGCCACAAGAAGGCATGCTACATTGTCCACTGACTTATTTGTGTGTCCTTCGGAAAGAAATCTAGTCCATGAAAATGGAGTATCTGGGCTTTCATGATTTCCACCCAAATACCATTCATAAACCATTAATACCATTAATAAAGTTATAATTTCCATTTAAAAATTAACGAAGGTACGTAATGAAGGCGATGTGCATGGATTCAACTCAGCTTTCTTTTGTGTGTGACACTGATCAAGTTTTGCTGAGGGGCAGCTGGAACTAGAAGCACTATTGACTCTGTGATGAAGTGGTTTTGATGTTTGTATGACCCAGATTTAGATTCTTAAATGGTAAACACAACTGGGAAGGGCCAGGACGACACTGCAGCGGTTGAAGCTCAAGACCTTCATCAGGCGGATGTTATGGTGGCCCGCTCCTTAGCCACTTGCTGCCTCTGTTGTACTGTGTCCCGTGGGGGCAGGAGGAATCGGATCACCCGTTCCTCCACGGGTTTCCATCTGATTTGATGTGGTCAGTTGCACAAGGATCCAGCCAACTTTTCATGCTTCCTAAGACAGTAGCCAGGTTAACTCAGGCGCTCTTCGACTTTTGAAGATTTCTGAGCTTGTTCGCCTCTTTCTGTCGGTAGTTCTATTTTTTTTTTTTTTTAACTTGTGTTAAGGAAATGTATCACCATGCCCATAGGTCTTAGCACAAGCGTATTTAGACAAGGCAGAAATGAGCGCACCACTTCAGTAGGATTTGTTTTAGCCTCGTTTCCTCTCCTTACTCTTGGTGGCTCATCTTTGTCACCTTTTTTCTCAAATCTTTTTCTTAACTAATTAGAGTACAAGGGACCAGTTACATGTACATTGATACAAGTTCTTGTGATCATCGTTTCTAATTAAAAACTGCATTAGTGGGAAGGTGACAACAATATAAATGTAAATAAATAAAATAATTAATAAAAACACATTAGCAAATGGTTTCATATTTTTTTTTTAACACCCACACGTTATGTTTTAGCAAATGAGCAGTCTTGCCTACAGGTTTCCAATTCTCAGTGTATGGTAGTCAAGAACAAACTCAAAGGAAGATTCTGGATGTTGATCTTGTGAAAGTAATGTCCTTGCTCAAAGCAAAAGCCTAGTACTTAATTTGTACCCACCAGATAGCTATTGTCTGCATATTTGGACTTACATACCTCCAAGAAAGAAAATTTCACTTCAAAGTCACAAAACATAGCCCTTAATTATCAGCTATCAAACACAAAGGGGTTTAAACAAGATCCTCATCAAATCAGTGACTTTGGCAAAGGAAAGGCCAAAGTTAGTGAATCCGACTGTAAGTTCCCAGAGAGCAGAAGCTCAGCAGCTCCGGGTTTCTCAGCCCACACTGCTAGGACCGGGCTGGTAGCCTCCTCTCACCCATCCTCTTTCCATGTGAGGAGTATCCCTTCATCTCTGTCCCGTAGGTTTCCCTGTACACGTGGGTGGTGAAGTCAAAAGCCAGCAGCAGCGGCAAGAGGTTTCAGCATCCACCAGGGTGCAGGAGGTGTAGGCAGGGGAATGCCTGGGACTCGGCTGCAGGGAAAGGCTGGCGGGGGAGTGGCAGGGCGTGCGACTCGGATCCCAGTAGTCAATGAGGAGACAGTGCGAGGGTGGGGGTAGGGATGGCAGCATCACCAGGAGAAACCCGGACTGAATGCCACGCGGTGGGGCGTAGAGCCAGGCAGGTGCGGCAGGAGCATGCGCGTGCGCGGTGGGGGCGTTTCCCGCGCCCGGGGCCGGTGCACCTCACCCGCGGCAGCTGCTGCGGGACACTGGGGTAAGCAGGGTGCGCGCCCGAGTGGGTGGGGGGCAGCGCTCGGGGCAAGGGGCGGTGGCATGAGCTCCTCGCTTCTCTCTCGTTGCGGGGCCAAGAGACACCCCACTTGTCGCCCACTTTGCATGGCTTCGCTCCTCAGCTGTTGGGGTGCAGCTGGACCGACCGGGGGTAGCCCCGCACCCCCAGCCTTCCCCAGCACTTGCACTTGGGAGGATGTTTAGCCTTTGTGTTCCACTCCTCTGGGATGGAAGTCCAAGTCTGTCTCCTCTACCCTGACCATCCACCCGGGGTCCTGTCTTCTCCCTGCCTCATTGCCCTGGGCGCTCAAAGCCAGGAAGGGGCGCAGTGCGGACACCCCGCAGTGTCAGACTCTCTCTGTAACTACCATGCCTGGGGTGTGGGTAGACCATGCTGGCCTCTGTCGCTCTGTCTTCTCCACTCTGTCTGCTCTCCAGGCATTGCTGGGTTAGCTCTTCAGGGGTGAAAACACATGTGGGTCGGCAGCGCAGTTAAATGCCAGGTTGGTGAAAGAGTTCTCTGGAGGTGGGAAGTTGGCTACCTGAGTATTTCTTCCACAGCCTTTGATCTGCCAATGATTAACATCTTCACACTGTTCTTGTTATGTGTACCTCTGTTCACTTAAGCTCTTTTAATTCTTTCATGTATTCACTCATTCATTTACTCTCTGAAGACAGTGTCTCGTGATACCTAGTTAGTTATCACCAAACTTGTCAGTAGCTGAGGCAAGCCTTGTAGTAGTGGGGGGATAGCCTTGTAGTCCTGTTTGCCTCCACCTCCCAAGTGCTGGATACACCTGGAGGCCCTTCAGGTGGTCGCTGTGCCCTCTGAGGCTGCTGGGCGTGGTGGCTAGAGGAAGCTAGCTGGAAGTCAGTGGCTAGAGGTAGTCAGTTCTCCTTCAGGTCTGTTTGGTCTCCACCCAGACTTGCCAGCTGCTTGTCCTACCATCCTGTGTTCACTGCTCTTTCTAGAAGATGCCTGTAGCAGCTCGGGGCTTCAGGTTCTGGCTGAATGGTGTTGTGGGATATCCTGGTGTTTTCCAATCCCCTTGACCCTGAAAGGAGGGTGTTGTGGCACATGGGTAGGGTGGGTTTGAGGTGATGTTTGCTCTCGGTGCTCAATTTTGTGAGATGCCAAGACTTCCAGCTTCATTTATTATTCCTCGTCGTAACTACGGGAATCTCGATAAAGGTTCAAAGAGGAGAGATAGTTTTGAACTGCCAGATGGGCTGAGTTGAAATTACACTGATTAATGTGTGGCGTGAGGCTGCAGGGAGTTTGCATTTCATGGAGGGCTAGGCTAGGCTATGGCATCGTTGCATTAATACTTTGTTGGATGTTAGCCTCAGTCTGATGCTTAAATGAACTCTCCAACTGTTTCCCATAAGTACTGTGGGGGGAGGTGAGCTGAAGACAGAACTAAGTTGAGAAATTGACCAAGCTTCCACCACAAAGAGGAACATGGTTGTAGTGTTTACAGCTGACCACAGGATTCTAAGGACAGAGCACTACTATCTGCCTCTGCAGCACCTAAGTGGAGTGTGCTTTTGATATCTGCCTCATCTTCAGCAGCAAGGAAACAGCCTGCAAGGTCTGCTGTGGCACTACATGTGGCCAAGTACCTACTCATGAGAGAGAGAGAGAGAGAGAGAGAGAGAGAGAGAGAGAGAGAGAGAGAGAGAGAGAGAGAGATTGAATCTGTATGTGACCAGGCAGCAGAGACATGGGCATCCAAACCAGTAACCTGGAAAGCTCATGCGATTGTGCAAAGCGCTTTGCAGGTAGGAAGTTCTTACCAGGAAGGGCTATGGTGAGTCCTGTGGCTTAGGATCCCATCAGCAGCTCATTCTCCAGTCACAAGGACCCCAGCTCTCATCTCCTGCCCTCTCTTTTATTGTGTTCAGTTTATAAGATATTAGAAGAGACACGGAAATCACCTTCATCAGAAAGGGGAACTGACATCAGTGAGGAGAGGTAGGGACCACTCAGACATTGTGTGTCAGGGTGGCAAATCTCAAATCAAAACAACAAAATAAAAACCGAGACAGCTGACAGAGAGTGACTGCTGGCGGCACCCAAGGATGGGCTCAGTGAGAGAAAGCAACATTTTGGCAAGTCACAGAGGCCAAGCAGATGTCCTTAGAACAGGAAAGCTAGTGGCCAACCAGCAGAGCGGACAACAGTCCCACTCGGTTGCTAATGAGAAACCTAAGTGGACTCGTTGAACTTGGCTGGGAAGAGACGATCTCAATGTTACCCAGTGCTGCAGTGTGAACGGTGGGTCTGTTTTGTGTCCTGCTTTAGGAATACGGACATTCCTCTGACATACTCAGTATTTTGTAGCCGGCAAAGCAAAATGCTGCTCTTTGTACACAAGCAATAGTATTTTGAGTGTAGTATTTTACGGGGACATCCTTCCAGTAAAGAAAATCACTGAGTCCCAGTGTTGCTAACACATTCTCCAAAACAGATGACTTCTTCATCAGCAAGATAGTGAATTAGAAGACTTGGGGAAGAAAAGAAAATCCTTAGTCCATTCACCCACAATAAAAATTATCTTTTATGTATGCATTTGCATTGTTGTGATATTTTTTAGAATCGTGTGTGTGAGGAGAATTTATCCCTCTTTCATTTTGCAAGTCTGAATGATGTGTGTGTGTGTGTATGAACATTGGGAAAAGAAAAGCCCTGACTCCCAAAGCCCCAAGGACTGTCACTGCTTTGCTTGCAGCTCCTTGGATGTCTCTCATTGCCACGGGTGACCGCCGCTCATTGTCACCTGCACAAGCTTTATCCTCCCATTTATGTTCATCTGAGCTCACATGGGAATGTTTACTCAATGAAGCCAGACATTGTGGAGGCTGTAGCTTGTCCCGCTTGAAGACAGATGCTGAAAATGTTGGGGCTTAGGCTGGCCAGCCACTGAGCTCCAGGAATCTTCTCATCCTCCATTCCATCCCTACCTCTTCTCTGTCCCATTTTAACCTCATTGATAGGGTTCTAGTGTTGCGTGGGCTTCCACATGGTTGCTGAAGATCCACACTCTCGTCCTCAGGCTTGCATGGCAAGAACTTTTACCCTAACCCTAACCCTAATCCTAACTTTTAGCAACTGAATCATCTCTCCACATTCTTGAGAAGGAATGTGAGACATTTTACCAGGAACCCACAATGTGTCGGTTGTTTGCTATGTGTATGGACAGGAGCGTGGCTTCCATGGCATTCATAGTGTAGTTCAGGGAGAGATAACAGTCACACACACACACACACAAAACATGGTACGTGCAAGTCAGACTTGAGGATGATGGTGAGAAAGTCCAGCAGGCAGACCAGGAGTTCATGAGGAGTCTGCAGGTGTGTGGCATGACCTGTTTTACACCAATCAAAGCACCCCTGGCCACCACCTGCAGGACTTATGTAGGTATAAATAAGACCCCATGGTGTATGTCCAGGTGGGAGTCAGTGGTTCTTGGAGTAGCAAGATGGGAGTGGTGGTGGTTAGAAATGGGGGTGGGGGGAACTCCAGGGTATCCTGAGGTAGGATGGGACAAAACTGCCTATGCATGAGAGAACAAGGAAAGGCGAAGGACCCAGGGCTCCTCTTCCTAGATCTGCAGCCTGAGAAGCTGTGTGGTTGTTAAAGAAGACAGGGAAAGGCCTCCTGGTCACTGTTTCCCTGGCTTTGGCCATTTTCCAGTGAGAGGAGGGGATGGTTTTAGTAGATGCTTGGCTTGTTGTGACACTTGTCACTCGGAGCCGTGGAGACATCAGCGAGACCAGAGGCTTGGGTAAAATAAGTTTTACCTGATCTAAAAGATAGTCACTAATATAAAAAAGCTAGCTAGAAATCTGCACTTTAGGAAAATGTGAAATCGCTGTACTTAAAACATTAGTTGCATATTGAGGATGCTGCTAAGATAAACAGCAGATTCTACTGACCGGATGCCTTCTGTTGTTTGTGGTCTGCTGTTTATAGCTTCTTGCTGGTATGTTCAACTGAATAATTAGCTGGATGTATGTTTTCTTCCTTTTACTTTTTTCTTTGTTTTTCTTTATTTTTACACTTGAATCAAAGTGTTTCTGTATACCTCAGACTGGACTTGAGATAAATACATAGCCCAGACTACGTTTGTACTTGCAATCCTTCTGTCTCATCTTTTCAAGGTCTAAATCCTAATTCCAGGGTCTACTTACTTACTTAGTTTATTTACTTATTTGTAGTATATGTGTAGGTTCATGTACATGTGTGCATATATATGTGTGTGTGTGCATGTGTATATGTATATATGTATACATGTGTCTATATATACATATATATGTGATATATATGTAAATGTACACATATGTGCTCCTGTGTGGAGAGGCCAGATGTCCACACCGGATGTTTTCTTCAATTGTTCTTAACTTTATTTTTAGAGACGGGGTCTCTCACTGAAGGTAGCTTCTTCATTTAGCTAGACTCTCTGGCCAGCAAGCCTCTGTGATTCTCTTCAGGGACAAGATAACAGGCATACACACCTGTAATCTGGCATTCCATGTTTGTAAGAAGTAAGCACTTTACAATCTGAGGCACCCTCCAGTTCTCTACTTTTGAGCAACTTTTCTTTTTAACTTACCATAATGCTCTTCTCACTCATCATGACATATATATATATATATATATATATATATATATGTGTGTGTGTGTGTGTGTGTGTGTGTGTGTATGTGTGTGTGTGTATTTGTGTGTTTGTGTGTATATATATGTATATATATATACATATATATATATATATATATACAAAAAAGAAAAACTAACTCCCCCAAATCAAAAAACTAAAACACAAAAACGAAGCCCAATCCCCCGAAACAAAAAACAAACAAACAAGAAAACAAAACAACTCACCACCACCAATAAAACCCAGTTCCTTGTCCCATCGATTCCTGCCTTTTGAAGTGACCATATTAAGTCTGAGAGTTGCAATCTGGAAGGTGAGCCCAGTCTTTCCACTCTCTAAGCACATACATGTGCAGCAGTGGTGTTCAGATAGTGATTTTGGGGGTGATTGTGGGGTGCAGCACCCTTCTGCCTGGCGGGCTTCTGCCTTTTGGGAACTGCCTTTCTAGTGGCACCTCCCCCGATTGCTTCTGCACTCCCCAACTCAGGGCCAAGACCTTTCAGCAAGCATCCTTGTGGTGACTGCCCTGAGTGAAGCACAGAGCTCTGCTTTGCTGCTTCCTCCAGGAAACTTTTTGGGGATAAGCGTGGATTTGTTGCTACATACTTCCAAAGATCAACAACTGCCTGGGACATTAGACACCCTGCTAGTAAAACTGCAATGACTCTGAGTCCGTAAGGTGACAGCTACACAGGAAAGCAGATCCACAAAGTTCCTCACAGCTAGGGATTTGGTGAGTAACTGGCAAAGAGTTGAGTTGATTGAAGACATGAGACCCGACCTTCAGCCCTACATTTTGTTACTATTATAGTCAGATATCAAAGAGGAATTCAAGGGTCTTTTTTCTTTTACTTTATGCAGAGAACATTCTTTAATTTCATGTCATTACACCCTATTGGCCTGGTCGTTACCACCATAAAGGTGAATTATTAGAGATGCCATCTTGATACACAAAGCCTGCAGTTCATTCACTGACTTTCTGTGGATGGTTAGAACCAAGAGTCTATTTCCTTTCTTAAGTACAGCAGTGAATTCTCTGGGGTTTTACTCCCAGAAGTCACCTGAATTTTTTCAGGGCATCTTTATACATCATTTTGTCTTAGAAGGAGTCAAGGTTAACAGACTATGGATTTGAAGGCACATATCCACTTTTAGGGGTTGTTGAGGTCTTGTCTGTGTGAGTAGTGATATCTACTCTATCACTGTAGATCATCAAAGGGTGTTTATCAAGGCAATTATCACCGTCAGTCTACCCAGAACTGGGTTACATCCATGTTCAAGACAGAGCCCATTAGTATGCATGAGAAGTAAAAAAACAAAGAAACTATTTATAGTCAGATATTCCTCACCAACCCGCTGCAAGCGGGACAGTTACAAACATGATTGTAAATTGCATTAGCCTCTACGTGTTTTCTTTCATATTTCTAGAACTCTCAACTGAGTAGCTGTAAGTATTGTCACATACCAAAGTTAGCTGATGGAGATGCTTCTGCTGTCCCACATTAGCAGAAACCATGGAGGAGCACTGCTTGGGCTCTTATTACCTAGAGCCTAGGAATGGTGCCACCAACAGTGGGATGAGCCCACCTATGCTAATTAACAAGATAATTAATTATCAGGATATCCTCTACCAACACGTCCACAGCCTAATATGATATATGTTATTATTCCACAATGAGGTTTCTCTCAGTTACATCTGGGCTGGTTCACACTGACAAATAAGGGGAACCAGGATGCTGTTTTAGTTGTGACTTACCAAAACAGTCTGTTTTAGGGTAGTGTGGTGGGGTAGGGTATGATGTGGTGTGGTTGATACAGGATCTTGCTGCATATTCCTGGCTGGCCTATTACTCATTTTATATTCCATGCTGGAAGAAGACAGGATGTCAGCAGAGCCTCAGAAAAACAGTTACCAGAGTTAAAAGAACTTCTTAATATGCCAAAGCTCATGATCTCTCGTTAAAAACAAAAAGTCTATGTGGTAGGAGTTGTGTGGTTGATGAGTTGTCAGATAGGAAGTGTCACATCTTGGGAAAGACCTGAATGATTAATACCAGCTTAAAGAACTTATTTATTCAACTGAGTAAAGGCTGATTTGGATCTCAGATTTAGGCTTCAGTCTATGGAATTTTCTCTACGTACAGTTGCATATGTATGTATGTAGACACATGCATCCATCTGTCATCTGTTTCCTATTTAGCTGTTTTTCTTTTAGTGATGGGGATCAGATTCATTTGGCTTTGGTGTTTTTTTTTGTTTGTTTGTTTGTATCATATTGACACTCACTTTCATAACCAAGTTTTGTAGCAAAGCTATATTCAATAGCTTTGTGGACTCTATTACAGAGTGATATTTCTGCATGTGTTTGTTTAGTTGAATCATGCTACTTACACTGTATTTGCTAAGTAAGAGTATGCCCATTCATGCCATAAATGTTTATTATTAACTTTAGTGAAGGCTGTTGTTAGGCCTTGGGAATATAGAGATCTGAGGAGCTGAAGACACACCTAGGTTCTGATCTTCCTCTACAGGAGCAGAGGCTGACTCCTCTGAGCCATCTTCCTGTTGTGTGACGTGATGCTCTTATGACTGACTCAGGGACCTGACTCGTGCATATCTTGGGTCAGCAGTGTTTCTGAGTACAGGTGATGTGCCTGTTCTCAGCATGAGCCTCTCTTTTCTGCTCAGAAAACACCCCTGGCCTTTGGAGTTCCTTTGGGAGGCTCAGCTGCTGGTATCTGAGATCCTCTAGCTCTAAGAGAGGAGTTGGAGAACATACTTTTGTAAGGGATAGGGTAGAGAGTGCGAGTGAGATTTAGGACATCCAAGTCAGGTTCCTAATTGAGAATCTCCATTCTGATCCACAGATGGCCCCTCAGGGGCTACCAGTGGACGGTGGCATAGTGGCAAAGCCTAGTTACCTTCACACCAGCTCTGCTTTTTGCCAGCTGCCCCTGGAGGTCATGTATATGGAGGGAAGGAGACATGTGAGGTTTAATCAACCCTGTGTGGAGACGAGGTGACACCTTCCCGGCTTGTGTCATTTCTGTATTGTTCCAGGGCCCCCGTTGGCCTATGGCCCAAAAGAAGAAAGATCTGTCTCACTCTATGGAAACTGCAAACACTGCGCTTTCAAAGGTTCTCACTGAGTTTTGGGTCACAAAGGAAGATAAGAAATGTCAGCGATAGCAATGCTTTTGTGTGTGAGCAATAAGCACTTCTTCAGATTTTCTTCAGCCTACTTATTTAAAAATGTTACTTGAGACCAGAAGGAAAAAGAAACAGGTTAAATTACTTGTAGAGACAGTTTTATACATTCATATCGTCTTCCCCTCTTCCTCCCTGTCTCTTTCAGTCTCCTTAGCTCCTAACCCACACTGCTTGAAATGTCTTTCACTGAGGCCATCACCGTCAAATGATGCACGTGTGCCCAGCATGTTTCTTGTGGAACTGAAAAAAAAAAGTAAAAGTCTTTAAAAGAAGTTACAGGAAATTGAGCCTGCTATCTTTGGGTCCCTGGGATTTGTACCTTACCTTTCCTGTCAGGCACACCCATTTCATGTGAATTTTGGTATTTTCAGAGTCCTCTTCATCTTTTCAAAACTTAAACCTGATAATGAAATACATCTGTTGATGTTAGTCCTCAGTCAGATACTGTGTCTTGTTAGCCAGACATTGTTTGTATTTATGATCAATTACTCTTCTGTTATTCTATTTTACGATCGAGTCTTGGTTTGAGTAGCACCAGAGGTTAGACAGTGCGTATATAGATTACATAGGTTAGTTTAAAATGACCAAGTGGTCTGAAGATGGAGTGAACCATCTACTAACTGCATTCCCACCAACCAGCTGTTAGCCAAACTGCACTTATGGTCATGTTGTGCTTGGTTATGTGTGTGTGTGTGCAGCTGTAAAGTCATGCATGCATGTGTGGAGGCAGCTGATTTCATCCCTTCATTTCAAATTATATTATTTTATTATTCTATCACATATTAATAGTGTTTCTAGAAAATGAGAAAGTGTTAAAACTGGAAGTGTCCTGTTCTATCATTAGAACTGATATAGGCTTATTTTTGCAGGATCCCTGGCAGATGGTCATGTAGACTGTACTTGGGATTAAAAAAAATGATTAACAGAAAAAAATTTGAATAAATAGATGATAAAAGCATTGCTTTGATCAGTTTAACACAATTTAAATATGTAAACCTTGGAATTTAAAGAAGATCCTGTTTGTGTATCTTATGCCTCTAAGCCAACACGGGTGTCTGCCTCTGCAAGAAGACCTGAAATAGAAAATCGTGTCCTAGCCCTGGATACCCTGACACTTGAAGTCATGAGGTTTAGAGACATGAATCTTGTTTGAGAGCTATGTTTCACCTTTCCTGCTCTCAAAGCTCTTTTTTTTTCTTTTTTTGCTGAGGTTTGGGTTGAGGCAGGGGCATGCCCTCTTGTCCCTGTAATAGAGATCCTTCTGGGTCTCTTACAGCATCTTTGTGGGCACTTCTGTTTCTTGTTTGTTTGTTGGTTGGTTTTTTGTTTCCAGTCCCTTTTGATGGCACTGGGGGTGAAAGCCTGCAGCCTGGGAAAGCTGAAGCCAGGTGCTTCCCAGTGTATGCTGGGGCCACACTTTCCTAGAGACTCTGAGGGCCTTTGAAATACTCTAGTCTATATCTTTAGTTTATATCTTTAGAGTGTGAACTGAAGGAGCGACTTACATGTAGTTTGGGGGCCTATCTGCCTTGGTTTGGCTGTAACATGTAGTCCATGGGCCTATCTGCCTGTAGTTCGGCTGTGGCACACAAGTTATGCCATACTATTTCTCCCACATGTGTACTCATTTCTAACATAGTAAACATTTTATAAGCCATGTTCTTGCCCAGGATATGTGTATGAGAGTTGAGTAGGATTAGGTTACACTGTGTTCTTTCAGTTTTAATATGCTATAAGAAGCAATAAATGCTTCTTACAGAGTTGACTTCTTACAAAAATTATTATTTTGCCTTTATCTGTTGAGTCATCTTTCTAGCTTTCCATGAAGTATTTTAATGGTGTTTGGCAGCTACTCAAAATTGAGATTCTGAAACATATAGGAAATAGTGTTATCTATACATAATGCTTATAAGCGCTAGAAATGAATGTACTATGTATGGATAGTTCATAGCCACACCCACCCAAACAAGGCTGTGATGTTTTTGAGATTATTATTGATATCCGTTTATAAAGGCATTGTCTTGGTTACATATTTATCATTGTGATAAGACAGCCCGATTAAGGAAACTTTAGCAGAAAGTGTTTATTTGGTTTTACAGTTTTAGAAGATGAGGCTTGACCATCGTGGCTGGGAACATGGCAGCAGATAGGCATGGTACTGGGTTGAATTGTGAATGTACATCTTGATCCATAAACACGGGGCCACAGGAGAGAATGACTGGGATTGCACCAGGCTTTTGAAACCTCAAAGCCTGTCCCCAGTGACCCATCTCTTCCAACAAGGCCATGTCTTCTGATCCTTTCCCAAGAGTTCTACCAACTGGAGACCAAGCATTTAGATATAGAGACCTAAGGGGGCCATTCTTGTTCAAATCCAGAGTCTGTAAAAGGACTGGTGGGTGGTGGTGGTGGTGGTCCCCATCTCTTTCTGAATCTGTCTGTAGAAAGAGTGTGTTGACTTTGGAGTCCACCATTCAGCTGTTTGATTTATTTATCTATCTATTCAGCTGTTTGATTTATCTATCTATCTATCTATCTATCTATCTATCTATCTATCTATCTATGATCTATTTATTTCTCATTCATTCATTCATTCATTCACCTCTTTATTTATGTTTTTATTGCAGCTTTGAGTAGAGCTATGGGGAGGTTTACCTAAAGGTTTTGTAAAGACCAGGCTTGCACACTTTTCTTTCTTCCTCTAAGCCATGTCAGGAATTTCTGTCCATCTTTTGTTCTTTTGATACTTGGATTACATTAGTCTGTAACTGCACAGTATATGTAGAAGCCCCAGGCAAGGAGTCCTTCACGGTTGAGGAGAGAGCGAGGATCTTTCTCAGCACCTAACTTGGGCTGAGGAAAGGGAGAGAGTCGGCATACGGAGTTGTTCCAAGCTCCCTCTGAGCTACAGAAGGCTCACTCATCATTGTTTGGGCTTTGGTGGGTTTAATGATGTGACAAAACACATTTTGAGGCCATGATGCATAATGTCCTAACTTGGGACAATTGCCCCCCAACAGACCTTATTAAATCAGGTATATTTTTAAAGTTTCGTACTTTCCAGTACTTTCTGCTCTGAAACATGTTAATGTGCATTTTAGTTATTTTATAAATGTTTTGATTATTCATTGAATTAAAAAAAAACATGTTTTACTAGTGGTCAGCTATTTAGAATGTTTAATATAGAAGATCTGGTTGTGGAAAGGACCACAAGTATCGATAATTTAAATGTGTCAGTGTATCATAAAGGAAATTCATCTGAGGATTGTTAAGGGTAACTGAGTAAAACATATTGGTAAACCAGCATTACCTGGATTACCTCCAAGGGCCAGCAACAGTGCTTTAAGTGGAAGCCCAGTGAAATTGCCATTTTGCTCTTGAGAACACGTCTGCTGTGGATATTCCCCGTGAAATTATCATCAGCCAAGGTAACAGTTGAGTTGCAGGGAGAGGGACACCTGCAAGGGACTGTTAATTAACATGCAGTAAGAAGAGAGGGGAGCAGCAGCCTCAAGAACAGAGCTCCTTGGGCAGTTAGGTGGCACTGTTTCTCTTTTTTCTTTCAAAGGTTTGGCTAAATGTAATTAAAGTATGAAGAGGCTCCATGAGGGCTGCCTTCAGCTGTAGTCAGATTAAAAACTCACAGGAGAGGAGCACTGGAAAGCAGCGGAAGAGCTCACCCTTTCTCCCTGGTGATGTTGTCTCCTGCCAGTTCACTAGCAGAAAGCGGGAGGGACGGCTTTATGGTTGCTGAACACACAGAGGAGTTCTTTCTGGGGTTGCTCAGGGGCGGGCTTCAAAGGTCACAAGGTCAGATGCTGTCAGGGGGAGGTACCCTGGGCCCTGGACTGGTACAGTGGCCTGGATGTTTAAGGCAGGAGGGACTGGTGAGCTTGCATGAGCTAGGGTTCACATCATCGGGGCCTGTGCAGTAGACTAAGGCTGTTTGTAAATGTTGAGATCTTCTTCCCCTTTTTTCTTCTTTCCTTATATGAGGGTCCCCGTAGAAGTCTATAATCTAGCTTAAAAATGCATGTCTGGTTTCCCGTTTTGCTTTTTAATGTTGGTTTTGTGTGTGTGTGTGTGTGTGTGTGTGTGAGAGAGAGAGAGAGAGAGAGAGAGAGAGAGAGAGAGAGAGAGAGAGAGAGGGAGAGGGAGGGGGAGGGGGAGAGGGAGAGGGAGAGAGAGAGAGAGAGAGAGAGAGAGAGAGAGGACAACCAAGCCTGAGGAGCTGTGGAGGTTAGAGGACTTCAGGGTTCATCCTTGACTTTCATCTTGTATGAGGCCCTGTGGATCATCAGGTTTGACACTAAGTACCTTCACCCGCTGAGCCAGGTTTCCAGGTTTTAAAATTGGAGGCTAAGGCTTTGCCTTCTGAAGGCTGCATGGGGTGTGGCAGGCACGTGGTAGGGATCATCAGGCAGAGCCTTCTGGCAAATGCATCTACCAAGTTTAGGAAGGGAAAGAAGTCAGTGACCACACGACACACAGTTCTCTCTCAAAGGGAGTAAGAAGTAGTTTATTCTGGCGCTACAGATTCACATTACCTCAAACACCATGTTCCACCCTGGTAAATGCTTTTAGAATTATTCTTACAGTAATAAAACAATGGGGGATTATACGTCAAGGAACTTTTCAAATACACCGACGGGAACATGTTTTCAAATACGTAGGTGGGTTGCAGCAAAGCTATAAGGACTTTCAATTGCCTGACGACACTCTTAACTTTCTGGTCAGCAGAAGCTAGGGGTCTATTTACACATTCCCAAAGGATTTACCTACAGGAAGACCTTAGGTCACATATAGAAACAGGCAATAAATAGTTACTTAGGCATTGCTTAAAGTAGCCCAAGATAATGTGGTGTTGGGATTGCAATGTTCCAACTCGCCATAGCCACAGAAGCTTGAACCGCCCTTGACTGTTTAACACAGAGGATTTGTGTGTGTGTGTGTGTGTGTGTGTGTGTGTGTGTGTGTGTTTTAGTTTTTACCAGTCAGAACAAAGGAAAGTTCAGAACAACCGCCCTAATCCTTACTATTTTTACTGTGTAACTTATCACAAGTGGTAAGCATCATGGGTACTCGGAAACCTTACCATGACCCCAGGCACTGTGAAGGTCCCTGTTGCTAGCATTTCAAGACTGGAGATAGGATATGAGGCTCCACTTAACACCTTTTGGCAGGAAGAGAAACAGGGCAAGCATCTTGTATAAAAGGATGATTTCCAGTCTCCACAATGGGCTACCCCTCTCTTTTTGACCCTAGGTATAACTAATAATAATGTATTATCTAGCTTTCCCCTACTGCCACTAACTTGTGAAGAGGAGGTTAATTTTAGCTTATGGTTTTGGAAATCCTAGTTCATGGCCATGACTCTGCATGGCTCAGGATTCTGGGAGCGCACAGCTGGGAGCAACGCAGGGCGTGCTTGGTGGAACACAGAATTACATCATTAACTGGCTGTGCAAGAGCAGGGAAGGGTGGAGCTACATGCCAAGGACATATTCCAATTCATAGGACCATCTACCAGGCCCACCTGCTGGAGCTCTGCTTCTTCCCACGAGTGGCTTATATGGAGACTATTCCTTGAATACATGGGTCTTGTGGGGTGTTGGAATAACACATGAACCACCTGGTACTCAAAAGAGAGGCCCTCAGATCTGAGACCCTTCTGGCTACTAGAAAAACTGTATATGAGTTTGGAGAGAATCACCAACTTTCAATTTCCCACATCCACACAAAGCCCAAACCAAGGAGTGGCTTCCATTAGCCTCTCCTAAGGAGATTATCTTCGTCATGTGTGTAGAAGGGAGACTGTCTCAGAGAACTGAATGGAGTTTATGCTGGAAAGGACAGGCGTAGCAAACAGACACAAGAGGATCATTGTGTGGTCTTCTCAGATGCGAGATGCTATGGTTCGTTTGTAAAAGGTTTTAGTGGCCGAGCTTGGGAAGGAGTTGTTCCTTTATTTCAAATTTCTTCTTTGACAGTTTACATTGATCATATCTACTCCTAACTCCTTCCCACCTGCACGCCTCCCCAACACCCTCCCCTCAAACTTCATGTCCTCTTTCTCTTTCTCTCTCTCTCTATCTGATTCTTTGTTTGCTTGATTCTTTTTAGTTTGTACTCCACTGTGTCTGATCAGCACTTGCTGCTGGACCGTTGACTGGTCTTATTGGCTTGATCTCCTGTAGGGGACTATAACTGCAGTGGGTTCATGAGTGTAGAGACCATGGCTTGTCCAGAAGACTACATCTCCCAGTACTGCTCTTCCACATTCTCCTTCTCTGTGTTCTTTCTGGTTCTTCTTCCTTGGTGATCCCTGGGCTTGGAAGGTCATGATAAAGACGCCTCAGTCAGGGGCTGAGAACGCAGCAGTCAGTTAGTCTTGGCACTTTGACAAGTTATTGATCTCAGCAGTCACTGCTCCCAGGGTTGAGAACAGCACTGGCTGATGGAGCGGGTTGGTGCTATAGCTGCACTGAGGTGAAAGGTGAAGTTCTCAGATCCCTCTCGGTATAGCAGGCTCCACAGGGTGCCATGTGCAGGAAGGGTCCTTTGGAGCCACTGGTCTCTGCACCCTCAGTGTCTTGAGGTTCTGTTCATTGTTAGTCACTCCCTTGGACACTCCCTAGCCCCTGCCACTCTACTGTGGCCCATGCCACTCAAAGGCTGAAATTGTGGAGATACTTTAAGTCTGTTTGAGAGATTTGTTTTGTGTTTTGTTTGTTTTTGTTGCTTTTACTTTGGGACTCTTTGGGCCCTGCCATTTGAAGTAAAGATGAGATTCCCAACTGTTCTAACTCTTGGATTATTCTCATAGCTGTAAGAAATAAACTGGTCACATGCAGCAAGCGTCAACTTTAGTCTACTCAGCTTCTTGCTCTTGGTGTGGCACAGGCTTCTTGTTGGTCTGAGTTGTTTTCTCAGTTAGATGCTGTGCCCTGGTATGCTTTTATTACCAGCCTTGTCTCTGTGAGCATAGAGGACTGTGTGGTCCCTCATCATCCTGCTCATGGGTTAATGAGGGCTTTGCCGCTGGCCTTCCTCTGAGCAGGCCTACACTGATGCAAATATGAAAAGATCTCGGATATTCTAAGAGACGGGAGGCTTTGCTGGACCTTGAAGCCAAAGTTAATAATATACTTAGAAGTTACATAAGACTCCAAGTGTTTGTTTAACGTGCTTTTAAAAGAACGATTTAACAACCAACCTTACTTGCCTGGATTTTCCACGTAATCAACCTTTACAAGCCGAGCAAATGCACAGTTACAATTTTATCTTCCCCAGGCCCTCACCCAGACAATAGCATTTACCGAAAGTAGCAAATACACAAGTTGGAAGCAAGGCCCTACATCTGCCATAAAGATCGGAAGCAGCCATGTCTGGGTATTGATTGATAAACAATGATGTTTGTTGTCTGGTTCATTTGGGTCTTTTAGAGCCAGTAACTCAAACCATTGCAGAACTCTGTTAAAGTCTTGTTAAATACCCCCATCCCATCCCCACCTGATTATGTCTGTGATGTTCAATACACACAGGGCAAAACCATCTCTTAGGGATAGACAGCATGCATGCAAACAGCCACATCCAGCCACACAACGAGACAGACAAACAAACACACGGACAGATTCACAGGACAGCTTTCAGATAGGCACAGATTCAGACTCATGCCACAGGCAGAGGACAGGACACAGGGAGCATGAAGTAGAGAATTGAAATCTGTTGGCCAAGTGACTCCAAGAGGCAGTACATTTATTCCTTTCCTTAATGTGACCAGTGCATTCTTGGTGACAGGTGTTATTAATGTAGATGATCTGTGCTCAGACCTGCTGCTGGCTACCTTTTATTCCTGCCTTTACTCTCTCCACCGATCTAAATTTAGTTTTTATTACTTTTGTTGCTCTACTCATGTGTTATTTTGCATTTTTATTTTGTTTTTCAAAATTTCCAACATCCATTTTTACACTTAAAAAAAATCTGTATCTTTGGTTGAATAAACAAATATTTAAAAATGTGCTGCCTGGCCTTGGCCCCTGGGTTGATTTTGTGTAGCCATAGGATTTTCAGATGTAAAATCAAGGCAGCAGTAGGGTTGCTGTCAATATTAAATGGCATGTAAGCAAAAAACATTTAGCACATGCTACAAAGATAGCCACTGTTTAAATAACTGTCGGCAACGGCTTGCCAGTTGTTGTAAGTACTTTTATGTATTATAATATTTTTCTGACTGGGTGATATGTTTGCTGCTAAAGGAATTATGTGCTTATTCCAAACAGGGAGAGCCAAACACATGATGAGACACACATTCTATTCTAAGAGAGCATACTTGTCTATGCCTCAGAGGTGCTCCCCACACCACCTCAGGTGCTCCCTAGATCTGTTGTTACTTCTTAGAAGATATACATGAAAGCCATGTATTTCTGATTGAGGGAAATTTGTATTGTGTTGTATGTACTGAGAGGCACCTAGTACTGACCAAGGTCTGGATGACATGCTGGCCAGTGGCAGCTGGGGTGTCCATGTTGCAGTGGACACTGTGTCACTCAATCGGGACACAGCCAACTCAGCTGCCCCATGCCACAGCCTTAGGTCTTGGGTGGTGAATGAAATGCTGTGTGAAGAGGGATCCATACTGACCTGTCTGATAGGCTTTCCATGAGACTCTGAGTGTTCAAGTAACAACACCTCACAAATTACTTCCATACTGTTAAAAGAAGGATTTGTTCATAAGAAAAAGAGACCCAGTTTGAACTGTTTGGAGATAGGTTCTCGCAAATACCCAAATACTCCAAAGTCTCTTTAGAATGGGAACTACTGTCATTCAGATCGAAATAACATTGTTATTTTCTTATTTCCTAAGTACTAGATTGTTGTTTTCATATCAACTGACTACATGGGGGCACCAAGGCATACAGTAAGTGAAAGGTTTTATTACAACTATGAGAAAGAGAACCACCAGATGCATCTAGAAGAATCTAGAGCAGGAGGAGAAAGTAGTAGATTGGACATGTTCTGTAGACTGGACTTGGCCATGAGAGGAGAGAGAGGGGGAGCAGAGCAAGAGAGGAAGAGACAGAGACAGGGATAACCAAGAGACAGGGACAGGTCTGGGAACTAAGATGTGTGTGTGCCCGAGCGTGTGTGTGTGTGTGTGTGTGTGTGTGTGTGTGTGAGAGAGAGAGAGAGAGAGAGAGAGAGAGAGAGACAGAGACAGAGACAGAGAGAGAGACAGACACAGAGAGAGAAAGACAGAGAGAGCAAGAGAGTGCTCCATGGCTGGAGATAGAATAAGGAAGAGCAGGCGAGAAGATCCAGTTTGCCTGCAGACCCTGAAATGTACAACATGGACTTATGCTACCGAGGGTACCAGGGGCCAGCGTGTGCTTTGATATGCTAATATGTACGACAGTCATACATCCCTTCTGCCAGTGATAAAGAAATGGCTCTTTTGGTAGAGGGGAAGTGGCTTCCTGAGTTCCTGAGAAATGCTGCCTTTTGTCTAACTGCCAGAATTTGGACCTGTCAATTTTACCCCCGAGGAATAGTCAGTAATGCTTATACATCACAAACATGCCAGCATTAATACTGTAGGTGGGTCGGTTCTCACCTTGAGCTTGTTCAGTGTTTGGGAAAGAAAGACTTTTATAATGGATGTTATTTTCTGCTTCTTTATTGTAGATAACATCCCTGGAGATTAATTATAAAAGCAACAAAAAGAAACCTGAATGCAGAATACCCATATAATGTGTTAATATATTTAGCTGTTGTGAAGAAATGCTAACCCTACCTTGATTTTTCTTGTTTAATTGTGATTTCCCTCACCTAAAAGTGAGAATTATTTTATCTTCATGGATGATGAAACTACTACACTTATTCTTGAGGCCATGATTATATTAATACATCAAACACATTGCAGTGTGTATTTTTAACTCCGAGAATAGTAAATTGGTTGTGTAGGCACGTATGTCACAAGTTTGTGTCAAAACATCCATTTTAATAACAATACTTCTTAAAATAAAAGAGAGTGTACTCTGACCCTGAGATGAGGCATTCTCTTTCTACATTTTTTGATGTAGAGGGTTTATGGCTTCTCCACCCTCCCCCAATGCCACTAACAGTGGGGTGGACTATATTGCTTATCTTTGCCAAGAAGTTTTAAATGCAATATATGGGAAGCAGATGGTGAGTGGGGATAAAATATAGTCAGCTCGCCTGCTGAGTCCTGCAATGGAGGCTGTGAATAAGACCACGAATACAGTCGTTTGTCAAGGTCCAAAGTGATTCAAGGAGTAAGTGTGTTCATGGACTTTTTAGGAAAACAACAACAACAACAAAATATCTCTTACATTCTAAGAGTTGCCAACTTGTGCTGGGCCCCTCAGATGAGTGAATGCTACACTTCAGAGTGTTACATTTCACTTAAGCTTGGCATCCTGCTGTGCATCCGGGCTGATTAACTCGCCTCTAAGAACAGAGGAACAAGTAAGCTTATTCACCTTGGATTTCCCATGTAGTCCATTTTACAACCGAAGCTAATGAATGCACAGCTTTAACTGTAACTTACCTATTCTTCCATGCCCGCCCCCCCCCCCCCGAGCTTGAGACCCACGCTTCTCTCTGTGTATGAGTGATTATAATGATTATTTTCTGAAAACAGCAGGCCAGTTGAAAGCCATACATATCCAGCATAAGTGCTGCCAACAGCATGCAGGTACTGCTTGATGGACAGTGTGTTTGTTATCCGGGTCAATTGGGGGTCATCTGTTTAATCCGTTGGAAAACTTGTTAAAGATTACTATAAAGTATTGCTTATTCCTTCTCCCTGTGATGCTTTCTACTGTTCAGATAAATATAAAATAAAGCCCTTTCCGAGGGAGAGACAGAGGCCTGGGGCTAGAAGCCGGGGAGTCACACTTGGGCTCCCTTTTGGTCAAAGCTCTCCAAGAGGAAGATTGTGATTTCTTTCCTTAATGTGACACAGGTACATTTTGATGGTCTGGTGTCACCTTCAGTTGGTTAACTGACACAAGTCAGAGTCTCACAATGTTTTACAAAGTAAGGGACAAACACTAGAAAGACATCCACAATTATGTCATGCTATTGAGAATAATTAATTTTGAAACAGATGAGCTGTGTTCAGTGTATTGGGGAATAGGCATTATTTTTCTGAGGTAGCATTTGTAAATGGTCTAAGCAAATGGCTTCCCTTTTACCTCATAGAATCTCACAGAGGTGAGCTAAAGAAACTTAAAATGTTGTGGAGAGCAAAGATTTAGAACCAGTGTATTTTTGGTGGTAGAGTAAATTCTTTTTTATTTTCCTTTAGGGTTCCAGTCCACCTTGCCCCAGTCTATTTAGAAAATTAAAATAAATTGTTGGATTTAAAAAAATTTTTTTGAGACAGGGGTTCTCTGGGTAGCCCTGGCTGTTCTAGAACTCACTCTGTAGACCAGGCTGGCCTGGAACTCAGAAATCCCCCTGTCTCTGCCTACCAAGTGCTGGGATTAAAGGTGTGTGCCATGACTGCCCGGCTTATAAAACATTTTCAACTTCCACTAAGTCGATATGTAATACATAGTTTCTTGCTTCCATACAGTAACTGTTGTGTGCTTAGATTATCCAAAGTACTATTTGGGCATTGGACAATTTGGGCAAACCAAATGGGTGCAGATCCTACATGGATGGAGCCTATATTTGAGTTGGGGAGAGTCCATCAATAGATGGTAAATAATACATAGGTGTATTCTTTACCATCAATAGATGGTAACTAATTCATGGGTGTATTCTTTTATGGTTTGAAAGACTAAAAAAAATATTATGGGGGAATAAAAGAGAAAGGGAACGGAGAGAGGGAAGTATGGATGTGCTGAGCTATTGATAGCATCCAGCATTTCAGGAGCTGGCTGTAGAACTTGCTGAGAAGGGCTAGGGAAAGCAGATTGACCTCTGTGAGGGGAAGTGAGTTCTAGGTAGAAGGAATAGCTAGGGAGACAGGATTTAATAGGAGTAGGACAGAGGGTGGAGCTTGTTAGAAGGATCATAAAGAGACACTGGTGATCAAGGAGAGAGGAGAAGGCTGGGAACTCAGAGAGAGGAAGAAGGGGATAAAGGAGAAGAGAGCCTGTATGCTCAGCAGCCATTGTAAAGACCCTCTGTGTACATTGACATGAAAGGGTATTCCTGATAAGCATTGGATGGAGGGTGATGTGTCTGAACTTTGTAGTGGTCATTGTTATTGATGGGCCGTCCTGCTTACATAAGGTTGCTCTGAGAAGTGTTTTGGTGGTAACTCAGAGGAATGGAGAAGCAGCTACCTCCATAGCCCAGTGAAGCTGTTGGAATTGGATGTAGACTTTGGTGATATGCACCTGGTGCTGGCTTTGTAAGCAGTAGAGTATGTAGGAGTTGTAGCATCTTAGAGACTTCCCTTATAATTTTAGAGAAAAGTCTGGAGAACCAAGTTTGGGTAGGATTGGTATTCCTGCGAGGCAGCCCTTCAGAGGGAAATGCCTGCGGCTATGAGGGTGAAGGTGAGCCAGTGGTGGAGACTTTAGGATGTTGGAGGTGTCAGAAAACTGTAATATCTGCCGGGGAAGTGAATAGAGGCACTGAAGACAGGCCAGTGTGGGGTGCACATGGCAGAGCCATAGGAATTTGGCTGTTCAAGGTTTTGGGGAGCTCAGATCATGGTTTCATATCCCCTAATGCCAGCCACGGAGCTCCAGTGTTTGTAGTTTTCCTGCTGCACTATAGTCTTGGCTTTGGTATCTCTCCTCTTTTTCTATGCCTCCATTATCTCCTTTTGAAATAGGAATGTTTACTCCCAGCCATTATACTTAGAACTATTTTTGCGTTTACTTTGCAGGGATTCACAGTTAAAAGTTTGACTTGATCTCAGGAGAGAGTTTGAGTTTGGGCTTTTGAACACCACTGGGGCTGTGAAGACTATGGAGAAATTTAAACTTAGACTAAATCCCTCTCTCATTATGAGACGCAAATAGGACTTCGGTGGGGCATGGGAAACTGTTATGGTTGGATAGCAAATGTTCTATCGGAGCCTCATATGTTGAGAGTTTGGCTTTCAGCCGGTCATGCTGTTTTGGAAGGTTCTGAAAAGGTTAGGAGGTCTGGGTAAAGGAACCAGGCATTTGGGGGCATATTGCCTTGGGTCCCTTCCTATCACATCACTGTTTCCTGTCTACCAGGGATGAGTGGCTCTCCTCTGCCACATACACTGGCTGCTGTGACATTTAAATATAATCAAGCAGCCAAGGGGTAAACTCTCTGAGATCATGGAGGAGAATAACAATTTTCTCATTTAGGTTATTTCTCTCAGGTATTTTGTTAGTAATGAGAAAGCTAAGTAGTAAATTGACTTTATATAATAGTTTAAATAATTCTATGTATGGTTTAGTAACATTTTTTTCTCACAAAATTTTAAATTTTGGACATTTGAATCACATTTCATAATTTTTAATCAGAGATGCTCAACTCGTAGCAAGACTCCATCTGGTCTTGTCTCCTCTCCCCGTTCTTCCTCTGTGACTTTCTTGGGAGCTGTGTTTGCTTCCACTAGACCTTCTCCCTAGAGACTGAGATGAGCTGTCACTGCATCTAATTCCCTTATGTTTCTGCACTTTGTATCACATTCTCCATTTTCACAGTGTGGTCTCAAAGAGAATGGCTCCATAGATGCATGGACTTGAATACTTAGTCCCCAGTTACTGGAACTGATTGGGAGGGATTAGAAGGTGTGGTCTTATTGGAGGAAGTGTGTCACTGGGAATGGACTTTGATGTTTCAAGTGTTCCAAGCTATTGCCCATTAGCTGTTTATGTCTCATGTTTGTGGATCAATATGTAAGCTGTCACCTACTTCTCCAGTGCCATTCCTACCTGATTGCTGCTATGTTTCTAGCCATGATAGTCATTGACTCTAATCCTCTGAAGTTGTGGTGTCCTAAATAAACTCTCGATAAGTTGCATTGGTCATAGTCCTTATAAAGGCAATAAAAAAGTAATTAATATATGCAGCTACTCCAATGCAAAGGGAGATGTGGCCAAATCCCATCTGTGGTATTTTGAATATGCTGGCCCCAGGGAGTGGCACTACAGGAAGTATGGCCTTGTTGGAGTAGGTGTGGCCTTGTTGGAGCAAATGTGTCACTGAGGGGCTGGGCTTTGAGGCTCCTATGCTCAGTGTGGAAGGAGAGCTTACATCTAGCTGAGTAGAGATGATAGTCTCCTGCTGCTGCTTTTGGATCAAGATGTAGAACTCTCAGCTTCTTCTCCAGTACCATGTCTGCCCGGATACTGCCATGCTTCCCTCCATGATGATAATGTGATGAACCTCTGTTCACTTAATCCAGCCCCAATTAAGTGTTTGGCATTATATGAGTTGTCTTGGTCATGGTGTCTCTTCACAGCAATGGCAACCCTAAGTAAGACACCATCTTTTACCCCTATTATTCCTCTGTTTTACTTGTTCAAAAAAACTTTCTGAACAATCAGGTAGGTCCACCTGTTCTGAATGTTGGGTGAGGGATATGCTGGTGACATGCCTTCGTGGAACGTCTCAAAGATGGAACCAAAGATGACGTGGCAGTGAGTTGGGGAGGGACACTCAATGTTTCTGTGACTGACAGAAATTCTCGCATGAAAATGGGATGTTATTGATGAGAATCAGGAAGTCCAATGAGCTTCTGGGCTTTATGTGTGGGTCAGGCATGGTGAGGCCATTTTTCTGGTTAGTGGAAATTCATTGTGACTGATGAGGGGATCCAGAAGCAAACGTGTATAAAATGAGGTTGGAGACCTTGGAGGGGCCTAGAAATATAGACCTATGTGTGACTTAGGAATGCTTTTGGGGTTTTACTTAATGTATAGATGTTGGGAGCCGCCCCCACATTCGCCGTCACAAGATGGCGCTGACATCCTGTGTTCTAAGTGGTAAACAAATAATCTGTGCATGAGCCAAGGGTATTTTATGACTACTTGTACTCTACCTTTCCCGTGAACGTCAGCTCGGCCATGGGCTGCAGCCAATCAGGGAGTGATGCGTCCTAGGCGAAATATAACTCTCCTAAAGAGGGAAGGGGTTTCGGTTTCATTATTGAAGGGGCTTTCGTTTTTGGGGCTGGGCGCTGGGCGCTTGCCCTCCTGGCTCCCAAAGATGTAAGCAATAAAGTTTTGCCGCAGAAGATTCTGGTTTGTTGCGTCTTTCCTGGCCGGGAGTGAGAACACGCTAATAACAATTGGTGCCGAAACCCGGGACGAGAAATTCCGGGACGAGAAAAAACTCGGGACTGGCGCAGGGAAGATCCCTCATTCCAGAACCAGAACTGCGGGTCGCGGTAATAAAGGTTCCCGTAAAGCAGACTGTTAAGAAGGATTCAACTGTATGAATTCAGAACTTTTCAGCTGGGGAACGAGAGTACCCGTAAGTATAGCTTTACGAGGTAAGCCTGGCCTTGAACTTTCTAAGGAAATTCAAGACAGTCTATCAGAAGTAAAGTGGAAAATGTTTGGCCTTGAATTTTTTCTAATGTTAAGAGCCCTTTTGTTCCTTTTCACATGTTATCAGGTGATTAAGATAGGGCTGAAAATTCTGGATGAAATTCAGGGCAATCTATCAGAAGTAAAGCGGGGAGAGAGAGTAGGAACAAAGAGAAAATATGGTACACAAAATAAGTATACAGGCCTTTCCAAGGGTCTTGAACCCGAGGAAAAGTTTAGGTCAGGTAAGAATACCTGGGGAGAGATTAGAAGGAAGGAAAAGAAAAAAGAAAAGAAAAAAGATCGATTAGCGGAGGTCTCTAGGAGATACTCGTCACTAGATGAGCTCAGGAAGCCAGCTCTTAGTAGTTCTGAAGCAGATGAAGAATTCTCCTCTGAGAAAACAGACTGGGAGGAAGAAGCAGCCCATTACCAGCCAGCTAATTGGTCAAGAAAAAAGCCAAAAGCGGCTGGCGAAAGCCAGCGTACTGTTCAACCTCCCGGCAGTCGGTTTCAAGGTCCGCCCTATGCGGAGCCCCCGCCCTGCGTAGTGCGTCAGCAATGCGCAGAGAGACAATGCGCAGAGAGATGCACAGAGAGGCAATGCGCAGAGAGATGCGCAGAGAGGCAATGCGCAGAGAGATGCGCAGAGAGACAATGCGCAGAGAGATGCGCAGAGAGGCAGTGCGCAGAGAGATGCGCAGAGAGGCAGTGCGCAGAGAGACAGTGCGCAGAGAGGCAGTGCGCAGACTCATTCATTCCCAGAGAGGAACAAAAAAAAATACAACAGGCATTTCCAGTCTTTAAAGGAGCCGAGGGTGGGCGTGTCCACGCTCCGGTAGAATACTTACAAATTAAAGAACTCGCCGAGTCGGTCCGTAAATACGGAACCAATGCTAATTTTACCTTGGTGCAGTTAGACAGGCTCGCCGGCATGGCACTAACTCCTGCTGACTGGCAAACGGTTGTAAAAGCCGCTCTCCCTAGTATAGACAAATATATGGAATGGAGAGCTCTTTGGCATGAAACTGCACAAGCGCAGGCCCGAACAAACGCAGCTGCTTTGACTCCAGAGCAGAGAGATTGGACTTTTGACTTGTTAACGGGTCAGAGAGCTTATTCTGCTGATCAAACAAACTACCATTAAAGAGCTTATGCCCAGATTTCTTCCACGGCTATTAGGGCCTAGAAGGCGCTCTCCCGAGCAGGTGAAACCACTGGTCAATTAACAAAAGTTGTCCAGGGACCTCAGGAATCCTTCTCAGATTTTGTGGCCAGAATGACAGAGGCAGCAGAGCGTATTTTTGGAGATTCAGAGCAAGCCGCGCCTCTGGTAGAACAGCTAATCTATGAGCAAGCCACAAAGGAGTGCCGAGCGGCCATAGCCCCAAGAAAGAACAAAGGCTTACAAGACTGGCTCAGGGTCTGTCGAGAGCTTGGGGGACCTCTCAGCAATGCAGGTTTAACGGCCGCCATCCTTCAATCTCAGAACCGCTCCATGGGCAGAAATGATCAGAGGACATGTTTTAACTGCGGAAAGCCTGGGCATTTTAAGAAAGATTGCAGAGCTCCAGATAAACAGGGAGGGACTCTCACTCTTTGCTCTAAGTGTGGCAAGGGTTATCATAGAGCTGACCAGTGTCGCTCTGTGAGGGATATAAAGGGCAGAGTCCTTCCCCCACCTGATAGTCAATCAGCTTATGTGCCAAAAAACGGGTCATCGGGCCCTCGGTCCCAGGGCCCTCAAAGATATGGGAACCGGTTTGTCAGGACCCAAAAAACAGTCAGAGAGGCGACCCAAGAAGACCCACAAGGGTGGACCTGCGTGCCGCCTCCGACTTCCTACTAATGCCTCAAATGAGTATTCAGCCGGTGCCGGTGGAGCCTATACCATCCTTGCCCCCGGGAACCATGGGCCTTATTCTCGGCCGGGGTTCACTCACCTTGCAGGGCTTAGTAGTCCACCCTGGAGTTATGGATTGTCAACATTCCCCTAAAATACAGGTCCTGTGCTCAAGCCCTAAGGGCGTTTTTTCTATTAGTAAAGGAGATAGGATAGCTCAGCTGCTGCTCCTCCCTGATAATACCAGGGAAAAATCTGCAGGACCTGAGATAAAGAAGATGGGCTCCTCAGGAAATGATTCTGCCTATTTGGTTGTATCTTTAAATGATAGACCTAAGCTCTGCCTTAAAATTAATGGAAAAGAGTTTGAAGGCATCCTTGATACCGGAACAGATAAAAGTATAATTTCTACACATTGGTGGCCCAAAGCATGGCCCACCACAGAGTCATCTCATTCATTACAGGGCCTAGGATATCAATCATGTCCCACTATAAGCTCCGTTGCCTTGACGTGGGAATCCTCTGAAGGACAGCAAGGGAAATTCATACCTTATGTGCTCCCACTCCCGGTTAACCTCTGGGGAAGGGATATTATGCAGCATTTGGGCCTTATTTTGTCCAATGAAAACGCCCCATCGGGAGAGTATTCAACTAAAGCAAAAAATATCATGGCAAAGATGGGTTATAAAGAAGGAAAAGGGTTAGGACATCAAGAACAGGAAAGGATAGAGCCTATCTTACCTAATGGAAACCAAGACAGACAGGGTCTGGGTTTTCCATAGCGGCCATTGGGGCAGCACGGCCCATACCATGGAAAACGGGAAATCCAGTGTGGGTTCCTCAATGGCCCCTATCCTCTGAAAAACTAGAAGCTGTGATTCAACTGGTAGAGGAACAATTAAAACTAGGCCATATTGAGCCATCTACCTCACCTTGGAATACTCCAATTTTTGTAATTAAGAAAAAGTCAAGAAAGTGGAGACTGCTCCATGACCTCAGAGCCATTAATGAGCAAATGAACTTATTTGGCCCAGTACAGAGGGGTCTCCCTGTACTTTCCGCCTTACCACGTGGCTGAAATTTAATTATTATAAATATTAAAGATTGTTTCTTTTCTATACCTTTGTGTCCAAGAGATAGGCCCAGATTTGCCTTTACCATCCCCTCTATTAATCACATGGAACCTGATAAGAGGTATCAATAGAAGGTCTTACCACAGGAAATGTCCAATAGTCCTACTATGTGTCAACTTTATGTGCAAGAAGCTCTTTTGCCAGTGAGGGAACAATTCCCCTCTTTAATTTTGCTCCTTTACATGGATGACATCCTCCTGTGCCATAAAGACCTTACCATGCTACAAAAGACATATCCTTTTCTACTTAAAACTTTAAGTCAGTGGGGTTTACAGATAGCCACAGAAAAGGTCCAAATTTCTGATACAGGACAATTCTTGGGCTCTGTGGTGTCCCCAGATAAGATTGTGCCCCAAAAGGTAGAGATAAGAAGAGATCACCTCCATACCTTAAATGATTTTCAAAAGCTGTTGGGAGATATTAATTGGCTCAGACCTTTTTTAAAGATTCCTTCTGCTGAGTTAAGGCCTTTGTTTAGTATTTTAGAAGGAGATCCTCATATCTCCTCCCCTAGGGCTCTTACTCTAGCTGCTAACCAGGCCTTACAAAAAGTGGAAAAAGCCTTACAAAATACACAATTACAACGTATTGAGGATTCGCAGCCTTTCAGTTTGTGTGTCTTTAAGACAGCACAATTGCCAACTGCAGTTTTGTGGCAGAATGGGCCATTGTTGTGGATCCATCCAAACGTATCCCCAGCTAAAATAATAGATTGGTATCCTGATACAATTGCACAGCTTGCCCTTAAAGGCCTAAAAGCAGCAATCACCCACTTTGGGCGAAGTCCATATCTTTTAATTGTACCTTATACCGCTGCACAGGTTCAAACCTTGGCAGCCACATCTAATGATTGGGCAGTTTTAGTTACCTCCTTTTCAGGAAAAATAGATAACCATTATCCAAAACATCCAATCTTACAGTTTGCCCAAAATCAATCTGTTGTGTTTCCACAAATAACAGTAAGAAACCCACTTAAAAATGGGATTGTGGTATATACTGATGGATCAAAAACTGGCATAGGTGCCTATGTGGCTAATGGTAAAGTAGTATCCAAACAATATAATGAAAATTCACCTCAAGTGGTAAAATGTTTAGTGGTTTTAGAAGTTTTAAAAACCTTTTTAGAACCCCTTAATATTGTGTCAGATTCCTGTTATGTGGTTAATGCAGTAAATCTTTTAGAAGTGGCTAGAGTGATTAAGCCTTCCAGTAGAGTTGCCAATATTTTTCAACAGATACAATTAATTTTGTTATCTAAAAGATTTCCTGTTTATATTACTCATGTTAAAGCCCATTCAGGCCTACCTGGCCCCATGGCTCTGAAAAATGATTTGGCAGATAAGGCCACTAAAGTGGTGGCTGCTGCCCTATCATCCCCGGTAGAGACTGCAAGAAATTTTCATAACAATTTTCATGTGACGGCTAAAACATTACACAGTCGTTTCTCCTTAACAAGAAAAGAAGCCCGTGACATTGTTACTCAATGTCAAAGCTGCTGTGAGTTCTTGCCAGTTCCTCATGTGAGAATTAACCCACGTGGTATTCGACCTCTACAGGTCTGACAAATAGATGTTACACATGTTTCTTCCTTTAGAAAACTTCAATATCTCCATGTGTCCATTGACACATGTTCTGACATCATGTTTGCCTCTCCGTTAACCGGAAAAAAAGCCTCACATGTGATTCAACATTGTCTTGAGACATGGAGTACTTGGGGGAAACCCAGACTCCTTAAGACTGATAATAGACCAGCTTATACGTCTCAAAAATTCCAACAGTTCTGCCGTCAGATGGACGTGACCCACCTGACTGGACTTCCATACAACCCTCAAAGACAGGGTATTGTTGAGCGTGCGCATCGCACCCTCAAAACCTATCTTATAAAACAGAAGAGGAAAATTGAAGAGATTTTACCCCGAGCACCAAGAGTGTCTGTGTCTATGGCACTCTTTACACTCAATTTTTTAAATATTGATGCTCATGGCCATACTGCGGCTGAACGTCATTGTACAGAGCCAGATAGGCCCAATGAGATGGTTAAATGGAAAAATGTCCTTGATAATAAATGGTATGGCCCGGATCCTATTTTGATAAGATCCAGGGGAGCTATCTGTGTTTTCCCACAGAATGAAGACAACCCATTTTGGATACCAGAAAGACTCACCCGAAAAATCCAGACTGACCAAGGGAATACTAATGTCCCTCGTCTTGGTGATGTCCAGGGCGTCAATAATAAAAAGAGAGCAGCGTTGGGGGATAATGTCGACATTTCCACTCCCAATGACGGTGATGTATAATGCTCAAGTATTCTCCTGCTTTTTTACCACTAACTAGAAACTGGGTTTAGCCTTAATTCAGACAGCCTTGGCTCTGTCTGGACAGGTCCAGACAACTGACACCATTAACACTTTGTCAGCCTCAGTGACTACAGTCATAGATGAACAGGCCTCAGCTAATGTCAAGATACAGAGAGGTCTCATGCTGGTTAATCAACTCATAGATCTTGTCCAGATACAACTAGATGTATTATGACAAATAACTCAGCTGGGGTGTAAACAAAAGTTTCCGGGATTGTGTGTTATTTCCATTCAGTATGTTAAATTTACTAGGGCAGCTAATTTGTCAAAAAGTCTTTTTCAGTATATGTTACAGAATTGGACGGCTGAGTTTGAACAGATCCTTCGGGAATTGAGACTTCAGGTCAACTCCACGCGCTTGGACCTGTCCCTGACCAAAGGATTACCCAATTGGATCTCCTCAGCATTTTCTTTCTTTAAAAAATGGGTGGGATTAATATTATTTGGAGATACACTTTGCTGTGGATTAGTGTTGCTTCTTTGGTTGGTCTGTAAGCTTAAGGCCTAAACTAGGAGAGACAAGGTAGTTATTGCCCAGGCGCTTGCAGCTCTAGAACATGGTGCTCCCCCTGATATATGGTTATCTATGCTTAGGCAATAGGTCGCTGGCCACTCAGCTCTTACATCTCACGAGGCTAGTCTCATTGCACGGGATAGAGTGAGTGTGCTTCAGCAGCCCGAGAGAGTTGCACGGCTAAGCACTGCAGTAGAAAGGCTCTGCGGCATATATGAGCCTATTCTAGGGAGACATGTCATCTTTCATGAAGGTTCAGTGTCCTAGTTCCCTTCCCCCAGGAAAAACGACACGGGAGCAGGTCAGGGTTGCTCTGGGTAAAAGCCTGTGAGCCTAAGAGCTAATCCTGTACATGGCTCCTTTACCTACACACTGGGGATTTGACCTCTATCTCCACTCTCATTAGTTGGGTGGCCTATTTGCTCTTATTAAAAGGAAAGGGGGAGATGTTGGGAGCCGCCCCCACATTCGCCGTCACAAGATGGCGCTGACATCCTGTGTTCTAAGTGGTAAACAAATAATCTGCGCATGAGCCAAGGGTATTTTATGACTACTTGTACTCTACCTTTCCCGTGAACGTCAGCTCGGCCATGGGCTGCAGCCAATCAGGGAGTGATGCGTCCTAGGCGAAATATAACTCTCCTAAAGAGGGAAGGGGTTTCGGTTTCATTATTGAAGGGGCTTTCGTTTTTGGGGCTGGGCGCTGGGCGCTTGCCCTCCTGGCTCCCAAAGATGTAAGCAATAAAGTTTTGCCGCAGAAGATTCTGGTTTGTTGCGTCTTTCCTGGCCGGGAGTGAGAACACGCTAATAACATATAGACATGCTTTTTATGCCCAGAGCAGAAGAATGGTGAGTTCTCAGCCGGACTGAGACCTTGGAAGTAGATGTCTTTGAACCTTCAAGTTCATTGCCTACACATAGACTCCTATTGTTCCCTGAATTTGTTACATCTGCCAGCTTTTTGGAGAAGGTCACTGCTCCTGTCTCTTCTTTCTCCCGGTCCTGCTTGGTTCTCCCAGGTTCTCTTCTGTGCTCTATGCTTCCTCACTTTGGTTGTTACAGTTAAGCTATCCCAATCTCATTATATATATCAATATGTTTGACTGCCTCCTAAGAGTCGGGCATTATTCCAAGTGCTTAAGCCCCATTCCTATTTACAGTATATTAACCATGACAGATGAATAAAGCAGTCATGATGAGATGTGCCAAATACCACTGTAAGGGATATTTCTGTCTATGAACATATTCCTTGATCTTCCTGGGAAGTGGGTAGGAATTCCCAGGATGCTTCCTAGAAGGTAATGTTTGAGACCTGACAGGCCAGTGTTGGAAGCTGGAAGTGGGAGGGTGTGAGAAAAGAGTCAGCAGGTTGGTTTGTGTGTGTGTGTGTGTGTGTGTGTGTGTTTCCTTTTTTTTGGCTGCCGTTTTTGGCTGTTGTTAGAGATGGCTGGTGGTTTGAATCAGAATGGCCCCTCCAGGCTGAAACATTTGAATGCTTGCTCATAAGAGTGTAGCACTACTTGACAGAAATTAGGAGATATGGCCTTGTTGGAGGAAGTCTGTTATTAGGGGTGGGTTTGGGGGCCCAGTGTCCCTCTCTTACTACTGTCTACCAATCTGCATGTAGAACTCTCAAACTACTTCTCTAGCACCATGACTGGCTACATCTCACCATGATTCCCACCATGATGACAATGGCTTAAACCTCTGAACTGTAAGCCAGCCACAGTTAAATACCTTCCTTTATAAGAGTTGCCATGGTCATGGTGTCTCTTCATAGCAATAGGATACTGAAACTAGTGTTAAGTTTTGCGTCTGAAATATCCCACAGGCTCTTGATTTGATCCCACGCTGTCCAGATGATGGTGCTGTCCTAGGAAGCTATTAAGTACATGGAAGTGAGGATGGCTGGTCATTGCAAAGCACCATCCTCTCAGCCACAGGGCCACCATAGTCATGAACTCAGCTGCACCACCACAGTCAAGCCCAGGGACTGTTGAAATTCCCTCTTACAAAAATAGGATGGAGATGGCCATTGGGACCCTCACCTGAGTAGCCAGCCATTGCTCCCAGTCATTTGTGTGCATTCTGCCTTGATTGCATGTGATCTTAACAGTTGCAAGGAGGCACTTGAATATATAGACTGTTGAAGACAGAGAGGGGACTCCATTTTTATCAGTTCTGGAAAAGTAGTCCTCCATGCTTAGTGAAAACTTTACAGTGTGGCCCCTTTGGGTTGCCTATACTTTTATTGGTAACCCCTTATGGATGCTCTGTGAAGAAGCCTCATTGGTTCTATAGGGTGAACTGTGACAGGCTGTACTTTGATTTGCTTTTAGGGCCTTAGGAGGCTGGGCAGATGTTGGTTACCCCTCTTCGCTGGGGACAGAACTTGAACAACTCTGGAGAGAGTGGATCACCAGAGGTGGAGATTTTTGAGGGTTCTTGCTTGAATATCAGTGTGAGCCCTGTTCTCTGTTTTGTGGTCCTCAGTGATATGAATGTTCTGTTCCACATTCTTACAACTATGACATGATCTGAGTTGTCCCACCATGCCTTCCTCATCATGATGACCTGAGTCTTTTCTCCTAAGATCATTAGTAATAATTGTTACCTTTACACAGCCTGAATTTTCTGAGAGGTAGTCTTAATGGAAGACTCTCTAGAACATATTGGCTCATGGAGGATTGTCTTGTTTATGTTAGTTGAGGCAGGAAGACCCACCTCTGCCCTCATATGTGGGCAGTACTGTTCCATGGGATGGGCCCTAGACTGCCTGGAAAAGAGAGAAGGAGTTGAGCAGAAATCATGCATGCATAGTCATTCTCTACTCTTAACCGCATGATGGACAGGCTAGCTGCTTTAAGTCCCAGATGCCTTGCCTGCCTTCCCCATAGTGATGGATGGTAACCAGGAATTGTGAAGTAAAATAAAGCCTTTCTCTCTAAGCTGCTTTCTCAAGATGTGATTCTTCATCACAGCAAGAGTAAATAAAACCAAGACACCGCCTTTAAGTTGTTTCCGCCAGTTATTGTGATTCCAGCAACATAGAATTAACCAATACAGTTGGTTTTCTGTAAGACCTGAGATCAGAAAGCAACTTGCAAACCAACATAGTCTGGGCTTGTCCTTAGCAAAGTGGAGGCACATCTGTCCTGTCTTCTTCCTTGGCTGCTCGAGGTCATGCTCCTATCACCAGTAGCAACTCAGAGAAGAAGTTCAGAGCAGTCATCAGCTTCAGAGGAGACAAAAGCTCACTGGTTTCAGAGGACACAACAGGTAACAGTAGCAGATAAGAAAGCACGCGGGATGTGAACTGTAATTGGATTCAGAACCCATTTGGGTTGTGACAAGTGTAAACACAAAATTGAGAGACGTGGCCTTTGTGAGAAGGAAAAAGCTTCCAGAAGAGAGGGGAAGGAACGCAAGCACAGAATAAGGTCGGGGACTGCAAAGGACAGTGTTAGTGCGAGCAGGAAACAAAAGGAAAAGAGAGAGAGATTCCTCACTGATTTGACCTACCACCATGGCACACATTTCTAAGGAGAGGGCTAATAAACTATTAAGACTTAAAAGAAATATAGTTGGATATGGATTTTATTTAATATTGAATTACTTGTAAACCTTATGTCTAACTATATTTCCACAGAGTTCACTCTTCTTTATAAATTCCATTTGGTCTTGTGTTTTAATATTGGTAGTAAGAACCAATAACTGAAGAGTTGGTGCTGAAGGAGCTGATGGTGGGAGGTATGAGAGGGGCTTAGTGGGAAATGGCATCCTTAGTATGTGGGAGGCAGTCATGACACAGATGGGGTGTAGTTTATAGCTTTCCACTGGGAGCAGGACTGACTGAGGAAGGGAATACAACGTAATGCCCGGTCTTAACTCACCACCCTGAGGGTTTGAATTTAACTGTGATCATTGTAGTTTTAAATGAAATGATAGACAATGTCACCTGCTTTTCAGTTAAGACAGCTCTTTGTATTTAACTTTCCCATAAATATATGATGACTCTCTGTACAGTAAACACTGTCCAGCCAGGAGCTATGGACTTTGCTGCAAATGAACATAGCCCCAAACCTGCCCTTTTTTGCAAATGAGTAAGTGTTATAGAACATTTTGTTTTTCAGGAACTTATAAAGTGTAGCCAAGAGCCTGAGAACTGAGCTGGACCTCCATTCTTTATGTTTTGAGGTAAGGTCTTGGTTAAGTTGCCCAGGCTAGCCTTATCTCACTGTACATCTCAGGTTCACTTTGAACTTGCAATATGTATGTGTATGTGCGTGTGTATCTTTGTACATGTGTGCATATATGCATGTGTGTGTTTGCACATGTGTGCAGACATGCATGTATATGTGTGTGTGTGTGTGAGTGAGTGTGTGTGTGTGAGTGTGTGTGTGTGTGTGTGTGTGTGTGTGTGTGTGTGTGTGTGTATTAGGAAGCTTCTTACAGTAGTAAGCAGGTTTCCATATGACTTCTTCAAAGGTTCTTTACCCCAATAGTATTGCTTCCTCTGTCCTAACCCCCCCAATCCTCCACTGCATTTTAGCTCTTCCTGTTTCATTAATTCCCTTTAAACTTTTATACCCCACTTCCTATCCCCACTCCCCATCTCCTAATTTCTTTACCTTTGGATGCAGCATGTGATCCAGCTATCCCACTCTCAGACATGTAACTGAAAGACTGTCCTTCTTTAGCAATACCTGCTCATCTATGTTCGTTGCTACTCTCTGCACACTAGCCAAGGAAGTCATATACTGAGGAATGGATGATAACAATAGGATGCTTTTACACTCCCGAATATTGTCCAGCCCTTAAGAGAAATGAAGTTATAGAATTTTCAGGTACACACATGGAACTGGGCAAGTTTTGAGCCAACCCATAAAGATGAAGGTGCTAGGTTTTTTGTTTGTTTGTTTGTTTGGTTGGTTTGTTTTTCCTCTTGTGTGCTTGTTAACTCTGAATCTTCAGAGACACACATTTCACTCGGAACACTCACAGAGGTCAGTCTATTGCTACTGGTTTCTAATGGTTTGTAGAACTGTCACATAGTGCATTTCTTTCCTTTTGTTGCTGACATCTGGGCTAAAGTGAAGAGTTTATAAATAAGGCCCAGATTGTAATTTCTTCTTTTACTTCCTCTGGGATTGCCCTGCTGTGACTCACTAGAAAATCAATTTTGCTCAGTGACTAATCTGTTTAATATAGTGCTAGCTTGCCTAACTCTGGCCTGGATCCTTGTGTTACAGATTATCACAATCTGGATAGAGGGACTTCAGTTTATACTTTGTCAAATCTCTAAACCCCTTCTGTGTGTGGAAGGCTGTGCAGTTTAGAGTCGAGCGGTTGACATTATTTGAATGGAAGTATGTATGGAAAGGACCTCAAACCTGCTGGAGGATGCTCATACTGCTTCAGCCAGGGCTGTATGTGAGACAAGCTGTCCAATTCCCAGTGTGGGTAGGGTTGCTGAGATAAGGATGTGCAAACTGGATGTCTTCCCAGAATCTGCAGTCGCACGTCTGTGGCATACCCTCATTATTTCCCTCGGAGGTTTCCCCACCTCAGTCTTGTGAGGATGGAGGGAACAGCGCTTGAATGCAGACATGATGAAAGACCAGATGCAGATGTTATTCTCACTATTCTCCATTCAGAATGATGCTGTGCTAACTGAAAAATAATGCATGTTTAAGTGTGCTTTGCAACAATAAAGCACTTAATGGCTTTAGAGTGTCATCCTCCTTGGAGAGGTTATTGAATTTAAAACTTTGTTTCCATTATTTACAAAATGCAATTATCATAGGTTACATTCTTAATGGAAATAGGTTTTAAGTGAAAAAACTTGAAGCCAGGTGGTACTTTCTCTTTTCCTTTATTTTTTGAAACAAACAAACAAACAAACAAACACAATCAGACTAAACATTGAAACAATATACATATTTTCAGAAATTATGTGTCCATCCACTGGCTTCTAATTAGAATGATTATAATTTAATGTATATGACAATATACTTTGATACTGATGTGAAACAGTAAGCTAGGAGATGTAAAATGAGATTGTCTTGTGCAAACCACCAATAGTGTAAAACAAAACAAAACAATAATAGCAAAACAAAAACCTCCAACTTGTTGACATTGTAGAGAAAGAGTAAATTAAAAAAAAAACCTGCAAAATCTATTTAAAATTGAAGTGAATTGGGCCGATCTACAAATTTACTTTTTATAGTAATAACAAATTAATGTATTAAGTGGTTAATGCTGCAGGAATGCTGGCAGAAAACATGGTGCCTGTCAGAGGTGGAACTCATAGCAAACCAGACATAGAGCATCATGTGACTTTCTTATGTTCCACAAGCATCCATGCATGTACAAGGCAGAGCTGAACTACGTCCGTGTGATTTTTGCCTCATACTCGAGGGAGGGGTCTCTACCACGATCCCAGCATGCAGCAGGGACTTAGGATTGTCACAGTTTGTCCTGGCTGATATTTATTGACAACTTGATGCAACTTAGAGTCCCTTGAGAAGAAAGAGTCTCGATTGCGGGGCGTTTTCCAGATCAGATGAATCTGTGGCCATGTCTCTGGGAAATTGTCTTGCTTGGTGATTGTGGGAGGGTTCCACCCACGGTGGAAAATGCCACTCCTTGGCAGGCTGACCTTGACTGTATCAGAACAGGATGCGCATGAGCCACAGGGAGCAAGCCAGTAAATATATTCTTCTGCACCTCTGCTTCCGTGCTCCTGATGTGGCTTCTCCTACTGTAGCATCTAAGCTACATATCTGAAGTTGTTGTTAACCAGGGTGGTTTTTTTTTTTTTTTTCATTTTTTAAATCCTTTATTTATTTATTTATTTATTTACTTACTTACTTACTTACTTACTTTACACTCCAGATTTTATTCCCCTCCCAGTCTACCCTCCAACTGTTCCACATTCTATACCTTCTCCTTACCCCCCTGTCTCCACAAGGATGTCTCCACCCCTTTACACCCCATCTCACCAAACCTCTAAACTCCTTGGGACCTCCATTCTCTTGAAAGTTAGGTACATCTTCTCTGACTGAACCCAGCAGTCCTCTGCTGTATATGCGTTGGGGGCCTCATACCAGCAGGTGTGCGCTGCCTGATTGGTGGTCCAGTGTCTGAGAGATCTCAGGAGGTCATTAACCAGGGTGTTTTATCCCCTGTTGCTTTTGCTCCCTGTGTTTAGCATAGTGACAGAAAACAAATTAGGACCTGGCTTTCCAGAAAAAACAAACTAATAGAACACACATAGTCCAGCCCCCATGCATGCACGTACATGAGCATCCATATATATATGCAAGGGAGATATATTAGTCAGGGTCTCTAGAGTCACAGAACTTATGGAATGTCTCTCTATATTAAGAGAAATTATTAGGATGACTTACAGTTCTGCAGTCCAACTAACCCAAGAATGGGCAGCTGTGGATGGCAAGTCCAAGGATTTAGTAGTTGCTCAGTCCCATGAGGCTGGGGGTTTCAGCCAGTCTTCTGTCTAAGCTGGAATCCTAAAGAAGTAGGGTCCAACAGATGTGCTGGCAGTAAGTGCAGGCAGGTGAAGAGTGAGCTCCCAAGTGTATTGGGGTTCCTGGAAGCCCAGTATTAGAGTGTGCATTCAATGAACTGTGTGCGTTTGGTGGGGCTGGCGACCTCTGAACCCCCATACTTGTTTTGCACTTGCTCTCACTTACATTTTCAGAGCTACGCTCTGGGTCCTCTGCTGCATACTCCGATCCACTATGTTTCAGCTCATCCGTTAAGCGACAATAGGCCAGGGCTGGCAAACTACAGTCAAATGGCCAATGTGGCATGACCTTGTTTTGTAAATATATATTCACAGGCACACTGATACACAACCACCTACATTGGTTTGCTGGTTTTTACTCTGATCACTCTAGGGACAGGGAGAAACAGCTATACAGAAACCTACATGGCCCCTTAAGCCTGTCTCTTCTGGCATGATGGTGTACACCTTTGATCTCAGCCTAGGAAAGGCAGAAGCAACATTCCCTCTCACCACACTTAATAATACTTTGCACATCCACTCGTTTTCCTGAAAACTTTATTATTTCATTTTTCTTAATATTTAATTCCAGCACTCAGGAGGCAAAGACCGGCAGATGTTTATGATTTCTAGGCTAGCTTGGTCTACACAGCAAGCAGAACAGCCAAGGCTATGTAGTGAGACCCCTGTCTCAAACAAACAAACAAACAAACAAACAAACAAAAACAAAACCTCAAACAAACAAGCAAAAAGTGTACACATGCAATATGTGTGTAATGGTATAACTGTGGGTCTATAAATCTAGAAAGGAGACAAAGAGGAGGTAGCGTTAGGTTATAAGGGAAGATGGAGATGGACAGAAGGGCACATGGGACATGGAAGGAGAACAAAATCAGGAGCTGACGGAGTTTATGAGGGCAAGATGGGGAAGCCATGCGGGTGGGATAAGGGAAGGGTAGCCACAAAGACATACTTAGTTTGAAAATATCGTTATGGTATATTTAGCACATTATTTGTTGATTTAAAATATAAAAGTACAATAGAAATGCCTTCTTTGATGTGCATTTGATGACTGGGCAGTGAGCATCTCTGTGCCGGTGAGATGCTGATAACAGAACTCCTATCCTCAGTCAGGTACATGTCTATAGTATATCTTACAGTGTGCATGTGCGTGCTCGAGTGTGTGTGTGTGTGTGTGTGTGTGTGTGTGTGTGTCTGTGATGGCGCATGCATGAGCGTGCATGTGGAGGGGGCATTCTAACCCCAAAGAACTCAACTAGGAGGCACCCAAAGGTAGGAAGAGATGAGCCAGATCTTTATCTGAGTGTGCCTTAGTCTCTTGCTCTTCAGCAATGTGCTTGGCATCACATACAAACCTCCATGACTGCATCCCTCTCAGCTACAATCAGGGATGCTCGTCTATCTTTACTGGGTGTCTGAGATGGGAGGAAACATCGCCTGCTCTTGCCTTTCGCCTGTATGCATACCACACAGAGCTGGATAGGAGGCTTTGTTTCGTACAGTCACCCTGACAAAGGTCAGATATTCCATTTGGTGTTGGGTGACAACCATCAGCATTTCATGGGTCCTTTGGAGGCTGGTTGTCATTTTTCCAAGTTCTCACTTTGTATAAGCTTTTCCTTTGTAGGAGAGGCCCAGAACCCAGGGACCATGTGACATCAAACCATTGTGCTGTGCTTCTTATATTGTTCCTCTGTCAGTGTGCCTTCCACTAGCCATTGTCCTGAGAGTGCCCGCCAGCAGGCTGAACAGAACAGCACCCCTCCAGTGGCAGGCTGGAGCCACTCTTTCCTTTTCAACTCTCTTTAGCACTTTTCGTACTCTCCAGGTGCCGCTCTCTACTTTATATTCTATAGCCAACTTCTACTAGTCAGATTCTGGGCTAGCCCATGTCCCTAAACTTGGTGGCAAAAGCCTTTTGCTTGCTGAGTTAGCCTCCTGACCCTGCTTTGGCTATCACAAAGTCAAACCATTCCAAAGACTCTGAAGCTGTGGGCTGATAGTAATCACATGATAAGCAGCTGTTTAGCTGCAGCTGTTATTCTTTAACAGGTGTTGTCTCCAGGACAGCCATAAATCCAGTGGATGACCATGTCATTTGTACTTTGTTATGGAAGTTACTGGAATGGGGTGCATGTTAAGTCTTGAGCAATGACGGCCTGGTGTTTTCCCTCTGATCATTTTGACCGTGGAAAGCATTTAAAAAGTTAATATTAACTATAACTCTTTTTCCCCATTGATTGATTGATTGATTGATGGTTTACTTTACATCCTGATTGCCGGCCCCCTCCTCCCAGTATCCCCCTTATAAAGTCCCTCCCCGATTCCACATTTTCTTCTCCTGTGAGAGGGTGGAGGACCCTCTCGGGCTTTCTCCACCCTGGCACATCAAGTCTTTTTAGGGCTAGGTGCACCTTTCTCCCACTGAGGCCAGACAAGGCATCAATCAGTTAGGGGAATGGATTCCACAGCCAGGTTATAGCTTTAGGGACAGCTCCTTGAAGAGACCACCCCCCCGAAACCAGGCATAACCCCCAATAGAGGGATAAGGACACCCACCCACTCACAAAACTCAAAATTTGTCCTATCTATAAGAAATGCAGGGACAAAGATAGCGTGAAGACTGAGGGAATGGCCAACCAATCACTGGCCCAACTTGAGACCCATCCCAGGGGCAAGCAACAATCTCTGGCACTATTAATGATGCTCTGTTATGCTGGGAGACAGGATCCTAGCATAGCTGTCCTCTGAGAAGCTCCACCCAGCAGCTGACTGAAACAGATGCAGAAACAGCCAAACATTGGATGGAGTTCTGGCAGTCTTATGGAAGAGTTGGGAAAGGATTGAGGGCCCTGGAGGGAATGGGTACCCCACAGGAGGACCAACAGTGTCAACTAACCTAGATCCTTAGGGCTCTCAGAGACTGAATCACTAACCTAAGGCTAACTCTTAATCATAGAAGAATTGTAGAAAGCTAATAATTAATGGATGTATGTGATGGACGAGAGGAAGGCATTCTCCTAAGCTCAGCATGTTAATGGTGGCATGTTAAGAGTGGCTACTGGGGATTGTTGAGTCCATTCAAGAAATTACCTGAAGGGTCTTGGGGTCATGGAGATGTGTTCTCAAAAGGGGTCGTATGATTTGCCTGTCTCCCCTGGTTTGAGATGCAATTTCTCCTACATGTTTTCTGGCCATGGTTTGACGCCATTATCCTCACTAGAGACCAAACCAGTCCATCTCTAATCCTGTACTTAGCTAAAGTTTTAGCTAAACAAACAAACAAACAAACAAACAAACAAACAAACCCTCTTCTTTTTGTAAAGTGACCTGCCTTGGTTGTTTTGTCATAGAGCTGTAAAGATAAGGCAGAGTATTTTCTTCCCTTTGTATGATTTACTTTTGGAGTTCAGAGATATTATGATGACATGGTATTCCTTGAGTTGCTCAAAAAATTAGCCTTTTTCTTTTTTAATAAAATCTTCTTCCAAATAATTCCTCTCAACACTTGGTATTGAATTCACACCTTCCTGTTTTGCAGGCTTTGGGGTTCTGTATACAAAGGGGGTGGGCATGAGAACAGATACGGTAGTGCTGTGCTTTAGCTTGTTGGGCGAAGCTGAGAGGGTGTAGAAAACTGTGAAGAAAATATTTTTTTTTTGAACATGAAAGCTACTTTGAATGTTTTTTTTTTTTTCTAGATATGGAGGGGATCTAGAATCTGACAGTGGCCTTACCTCAAAGTGCTTTATCTGGGAACAGTCTGCCTTTCGACAAGTCACTTCCAGAACATTCTAAGGAACTGGCACATGCCGTTGCACCCAGGCAGAGAGTGAGATAAGAACGCGCTGGAGACTGTCTTGTATTCAGCCTTCAAGAAACTTTTGCAAGATTGTCTCATTTAGTAGGAAAAGCCACATGCACAAACTAGCAGTCTTCCCCGGGACCAGAGGAGAGAGCAGAACTGATGCTGTGTGCTCTCACCCACCAGAGTGCCGCAAGCCAGTTCCCAGCTCCAGCTACCAGTTTCCAGGAAGAACACGCTGTCTGAGCAGGGAGGACTTGGGGAGAGAGTTTCTTCAGAATCCACTTAAGTTTAAGATGGTGTCTGGAGGCCTGTGAACCTCCACTTGGCCTTCACAGTGACTGCTTCTAGGTAAGTGTCAGTGTTGGATCTCTGTTTCTGTTTACTGGAGGCTGAGGAATGCTCTGGGTAATGGTGAGGGAGTCAATGTTTTGGCCACCTCGGAAAGGCGGCTCTCAGGCTAAGTACCGATAAGGAAGGGTAGTTTCTGGAGTAAGCACTGGGGGCCTGGTCTTCTGGCTTTTCTCTCAGGAACCTGTGGTGGGTACCTTTGTCTTTGCAAACTGTTCAGCTAGAGGAAGAAGAGGAAGAGGAAGAGAAGGAGGTGTTTTCTGCCTCACTGGGGCTTGGAGAAGGTTTTCTGACAGGTTGTGCTGTTTCTTCCTTTGTCATGAGAGGTCATTTGTACAGAGTATGGCTTCTGCAGCTGGAGTAGGAGATCTGTGGATAAATGGAGACTCATGGATTCCTCTAGAGTGCCTGGCTCTTAGAATAAGGCGGATCCTCATATTGTACAAATGTCTTGGCAAACTCTGTTCAGCTAGGTTCTAGCAGGCATTTGAGGTTGTAGTAGTTTCACTTTATGACGTTAATTAGCTACATGAATATTAATTAGTATCATGAACATACATATATGTTTATATATTTATTTATAAATTTTTCCCTGGGCTCTCTTTCATGTGTTTCTTTTTATTATTGCTATTCTGAAGATAACACTATTTAAAGATGTGAATCTTTTTGTCTTCATTATTCAGTGACACGCTGAACACTTTCAGATGTGGAAAGATGACCTTCAAGTAGACATTTATGATACCATGGTCTTTATCCATTATGGCATTTACTGCTATTCTTTATTAGGGACTATAGTATTTCATGGGTGTTTAATGAAGACGGTCCTGACCTTATGTGGACAGCAATGTCCGTTTATTATTATATCAGGAGATGAATGCTGTTAGGAATTAAGTCTGGACTGTCCCTGGCAAGCTCTCATTCTGAACATTTTGTTCCTGGTCAGTGGCTATGTTGGGATTTTCTGAAAACTGAGAATGGAGTCTAGTTGGAGAAAGTAAATCAATGGAGATAAAACTGGCCTGTTGAGTCTGCCCATCTCTCTTTGTGCTCTCTGGCCTGCTGTGGTAGGAATAGTCTCTGTCACGTGACTCAGAAGCCATCTCTGAGCAGTTGCAACATGCCTTCCTTGTGACAGGCTGTACCCTCAGAGACCCCGTGACACCAAATCATCCATCCTTCCATTAACTGATCTCTATGAAGGGATCCTAAGTTCATATGTAATTTTTTTTATTAGGTATTTTCCTCGTTTACATTTTCAATGCTATCCCAAAGGTCCCCCATACCCACCCCCCCCAATCCCCTACCCACCCACTCCCCCTTTTTGGCCCTGGCATTCCCCTGTACTGGGGCATATAAAGTTTGCAAGTCCAATGGGCCTCTCTTTGCAGTGATGGCCGACTAGGCCATCTTTTGATACATATGCAGCTAAAGACAAGAGCTCCTGGGTACTGGTTAGTTCATATTGTTGTTCCACCTATAGGGTTGCAGTTCCCTTTAGCTCCTTGGGTAATTTCTCTAGCTCCTCCACATATGTAATTTTTAACAGAACAGAATTAAAGGTTAAAGCTGCATTCTGTCAGCTAGCCCACAGGTAGTTGGATTTGCCAGAGGAGGTAATGGTTTTTCTTCCCATGGTTGAGTAAAGAAACACATCCCACTTGCTGTGACCCTGGTATGGTGACCTTGGCCAAGGCTGTGTGGTCTTTTCCAGATTTTGAATGCATATGTTCAGCTTCCTCTTGATTTAATTCAGGCGAGCAAACTTACTGGGCTCAATTCAGTTTAGGGAATTTTGACTACATGGGTACTAAAGGCAGGATCTGGTGTTTCTAGGAGAAGTGGTGATAATGTGAAGATTCTCTTCCTCAAAAAAAAAAAAAAACAGCACTTCAAGTGCTTTGTAAAGAGATGACTTCAATTTTTTTTCTGAGGAGGAGAAAGGAGCAGATGAGCTGATTTATGCTAGGAGGTGGTAGGGTGGATTTCATTATTTATTTGATTTTATGCACTGTTCTTGCTTTGTGGATTCTTTTTTTTTCTTTATCTAGAATCAGACAATTCAAAGCACACAGTGGTCACTGCCTTATCATTGTGAGAAAAGTCTGTGCAATTTTAAAACCACAATTAAACTGTTTAATTTCAAGTGGAAAGTTGAGAATAGAAATCTCCTGCTTTTTCTTCTCCTGGGAGAAGCAAGCAGACAGAGTAATTTAAAGTCAGTGCAAATTAGTGTAAACTCTTATCTAGTACACTTACGGTTAGTGTGTGTAATGTTCTTTTCAGTATTTTTAAGTCATGACGGTAAAGGGAAACAGCAACTCTTTAGACTGCTGTTGGATATGTATTTCTTTATCAGTTTGTCTCCTGTTTTGATTGTATAGAGCAGAGTGTTTACATACTCTGTGCTTATGTATTTTAAAATCTTTAATGTTTCTCCATGGGAATTAGCATTTGTCACAAACATGTTACATGAAATTTCCTTACATCATCATACAACCTTACGTCATCATGCGATTGTCTCTGTTTCTAACAAATCCTTTTGATGGTAATGGTGATTACATTGACCCTGGGCACAAATATTTATGCCTAGATTGTAGAAGATCATAAACACACATAGTAGAAGCCACAAGAGTAAGCATTTTGAAAACCACATTATACTTATGTTTGCTTGCCATACTACATTTAAAAAAGCTATTCTCATATTAGTGTCATGTTATCATTTTTTTTTAATTCCGAGGATGTTAACTGTGACTTTTGTATCACTGCATTTGAAATATACGTTATCAACCTCTGTTGTTTAGTTCTTAAAGACTTAGCTACTGAAGTCCGAAGATTAGAGTTATGAAGCTACTGGGTATTACAGAGAAAAAAAATATGATTAGATTCAACTTTGAAGTATTAGAATTAATCCTACTTAACTTAAAAGGTGCCATACAAATACTGTATTTTATCATGCTATAGTGTAAATTTATGTTAAGCCTAACTTTAAAAGGTAATTTAATTTTATCAGTTTAACTCTTCACTGGCAAATGAGTTGAAAAGAAAATATACCTGATCAACCCTGAAGCTGTTACTTTTGAGCAGAGGGCCCCTGTTCCTGTAAAGATAAAATAGTAGCAGCTGACATCCTGAAGCTATTGTCCCTGGACTCTGTGATGCCATTGAAAATTGTTGAGGTGGTCAGAGGTATATTTAAGAAATGTGGTATACATTTCTATAAGTTTATACTTGATAAGTGATTAAGATACAAATAACAGTGTGTACCATGTGATTTAACAGAGTAGGCTCAATATTTTCTGAAGTGTGATCATGTCTTAAGTTCTTCGATGTATGGCCTCATAGGAGAGAGTGATTTTGTGGGCCTGCTTCTGCATTCAGTAGGTTGTATTTGGTGCCCATTGAGGTATAGTTTAAATCCAGACAGGTTTGGATGACAAGGGCAGCGGGGAGAGCCTGGGACCCCTTCAAGGTACAGGGAGAGCACATGCCAGAGCATGAGTTGACAGTCCTTTTTTAGGCGTTGCCATGAAGACACATCCTTTGTTTCCCCTCCCCCTTCTTCATAGATTAGAATGGCCATCACTGGGAAGAGAGGCCCCTTGGTATTGCAAACTTTATATGCCCCAATACAGGGGAATGCCAGGGCCAAGAAGTGGGAGTGGGTGGGTTGGGAGCAGGGCGAAGGAGGGTATAGGGAACTTTTGGGATAGCATTTGAAATGTATATAAAGAAAATATCTAATAAAAAAACAAAAAAAGAAATGGATGATGATGGCGACCACGAGAAGCCATGTAAACTCCCTGGAGCAAAGTTAGCTCATCTCGAAGTCTGTGTGGTCTCCTTCCCAACAACTGTGAAAACCATTTGCTCTGGGATCCACATTAGCATAATCAGTCAAGTGGCACACAAGTCCCAGACTGCCTGGATGCCAAGCCCCCTTGCTTACTTATGGCTCCAGTGGCCTTGAAGTTGACACATTAAGCCATTTCCTGGTCTTTCTCAGTTTCAGTCTATTCTTCCCTGTAGGCTAGTGGTAGTCCCTGTTTCTTGGACTAGTGAGCGAGATGATTCATAGAAGTACTTCATATAAAAAGTTTTAAAGCCTGCCGTATAGAAAGCACTTAGCAGGCCGGCCATTGTCTTCTTGTCATCTCTGGGTTTCTGAGAGCAGCTTTGCAGGCATGTCCTTGCTTTGTCACATGCTCAGTGTGCTGTGTGATACAGTCTTTAGTGTCCTTTCCTTGATGGCCTGAATTCGTGTTAGAGCATCATGGCGGTGGTGTGAGAAGGCATGGGTTCTGGAAGCACACCTGGGTGTCCGAGAGCCCCGGGTTGGGTGGCAGGAGGTGAGTGGACAGGGTCTGTGTGTAGATGTTTTAGCTGTGGGTTTCTATACGCGACTTTGTTGGCAAAAAAAGGCTTCCAAGGTTAAACAGAGTGAGAAATCCTCTTGCTGTTAACGGCCACAATTTACCAGCTGTGAAAATGGAGACTTGGTTGGTTTTTGATGATTTTTTCTCTTACTTGTTTTTGCACTAAGGATAAAATGTCTGTGTCTAACATTTAACTTTGTCCCTGACATTTGCTCTAGGCCATTATCTCTGTAAGACTTCATCAAAAACAACTTCTTTATTTTCACAGAAATCACAGGAAAAGTGTTTTAGAATAGGCTGTTCCTCCAGGGTTCATGGGCAGCAAAGCAGTGATTTTCCTGGTTTTCCAGAAGGAAAGCACACCTTCCCTCCCTCACCCCTTCCTTCCCTTCAGAGCCTGGGATTGCTTAGGAATTGTGATTTAATAATTGGTCATGAAAATTTAATGTTTCTTCATATTTTCTACCATGTTTCTTTTGTCACCAACTTCTAAGGGTGTGTGTAGAAAGTCATCAGAAAATACCATTCGACAAACTACTGTTAAGGATATGGCTAGGAAGTCCAACAATGGCTATCGGCCTGCTGAGAACCCAGTAGCCCCAAGTCCATGAGGCTGGAGGTCTGAGCAGTCTCTGGCTTGGAAGGTCTGGAGCGTTGTTTGAGAGCTGCTGGTTTTCAGTCCATGTTGGAGGACTGAGGAAGCTGGGTTGGATGTCAGGGAAGGATGGAAGCAACAGGGTAGATACCCTGGGGAAGGACTAGAAGTGGGCCGGCAATAGCAGAAGTGTATTTCCCTCTGGTCTCGCTGGATCTGTGCTACACCAGATCTGATCTGTTCTGCCACCCTGGGGTCTCTGGGAGCCTTCTTTCTTTTCCTTTCCTTTCCTTTCCTTTCCTTTCCTTTCCTTTCCTTCCCTTCCCTTCCCCTTCCCCTTCCCCTTCCCCTTCCCCTTCCCTTTTTTCTTCCCTTCCCTTCCCTTCCCTTCCCTTCCCTTCCCTTCCCTTCCCCTTCCCCTTCCCCTTCCCTTCCCCTTCCCCTTCCCCTTCCCCTTCCCCTTCCCACTTCCCCCTTCCCCCTTCCCCCTTCCCTTCCCTTCCCTTCCCTTCCCTTCCCTTCCCTTCCCTTCCCTTCCCTTCCCTTCCCTTCCCTTCCCTTCCCTTCCCTTCCCTTCCCCTTCCCCTTCCCCTTCCCTTCGCTTTTCTTCGCTTTTTTTTTTTTTGGGGGGGGGGAGGGTTCCGAGGCAGGGTTTCTCTGTGTAGCCCTGGTTCTTCTGGAACTCATTTTGTAGACCAGACTGGCCTCGAACTCAGAAATCCGCCTGCCTCTGCCTCCCAAGTGCTGGGATTAAAGGCGTACGCCACCCCCCCCCCCCCCCCCGAGCTGAGCCGTCTTTCTTTACCTACTCCTAGAAATTCCTCTGCAGACTCCACCAGAGGCGAGTTTCTGAGATTATTCCATATCCAGTCAAATGGACAACTGAGATTAGCTCTCATAATCTCCTTTCAATAACTGTTCCGTGTTCCTAATTTCTGCTCCTCGTGATTCATCCCTGCTTTGGCACAGGGAAATTTTCTATATGTGAAGATCTTCAACTTCAGTCATTTATTCAGAGCAGAGAGTTAGCAGAGGTAGCCTCAGGTGAAAGATGATACAAACCAGAACTGTCAGGAGGGCGGTGCTGAGGAAATCCTCCATCAGGACTGAGCCCACTCTCAGGACTGAACCCAGGGTTGTGTACGGCTAGGACTCCGCCTGCACATCTCTTTGCAATCGTCCATCATTATCTCTCGTTACTGCATGGCGTTTGCTTCATTTCTACCTGCTTAAAATAGATGCTTCCCCTTATGCATGGCCCAAGTACTAAGAGGATTCCTCTGCTCTGCGGTACTTCTGTACGCAGTTCTCAGATAGGAATCTGGTTTGGCCAGCTTGAGTCTAAAGTCTGTTCTGTCCCTTCTCTGGTGACAGCTCTGTAGTCACATGTACACAGAACAACTCCCTATGTACATGAAGGGTAATGGCTGCCAGCATAGGAGACCATCAGGGAGAGGGAGCCATTCACCATGGAGACAAGGGTGTTGGGAGAGTCTGGTAGACGGCTCATACTAAGTAAGCCAGAGAGAGATACTCATCCCGTGAGGATGTCTGTTGAGTCTTGGCTCTGGTACTTTGGACTGCAGTAGTTGGGAGCATTGTTCTCAACAGCAGACTGATCTCAGTGTCCTGCTTACTTTGTGGGCCGTAGAAAAAAGATGAGCAAGCTTTGCTGTTGCTGCTGCTCTGTAAGTATCCCTGTGAACATCACCACCGCCACCTAGCCTGTCCCCTGTTCTCACCCAGCCCTGTTCTCAAAATCATGACTGGCTAATGTCTAACTGCAGCACAACGTATAAGCACATTAAACTGGCAGTGTATCTACTCAAAGCACATGCTGTAAAGTATGGCCACATCTTCAGTGCCACCTGCTAGGCCAGCACCCTTCCCCTCACTTGCCTCACTCCTGTCTCTCTTCACAGTTTATTTATCATGGCCTTAAACTAGGAAAGCCTTTTTCTGAATTAATTAATTTTGTGAAGTTTTTCATTGTTTGGTGTATAAGAGCCTTGAACAATGGAAGACTCTAGAATGCAGAGCAACTGATGTGCTTGCCTGTTTATACCCGCTTGTTATTGTTCTCTATCAATAATATTCATTGCTAGTATAATAATATATATTATTAATATACATCATAACAACGTATGAATTGTTAATATGTGCATATTAATACATACTAATATACATTATTAATATGTGTTATTACTACACTGATACAGAGTAATATATATTACTAAAATATACATATGTCTCATCCACATATATGACAGAATTATCTTCTACATGTCAACTTGTTAATATGTCACATGGCACTGTTGAGTTGTCAACCCACACTCTCGAGAGGGAGAAACAAAGAGCTTGAGTTCGTCACTCACACATCCTTTAGGCATCTTCTGTTTACCACGCCAGGGAAGACACAGAGATGGTACCATATGCTATAAATCCCTGACGCACTGATGCGGTCTTACTCATTTCTGAGTTTCCTCGGCTGTTGGTGCTTCAGCCTTGCTGGGCTCATTCCCTCTTGCTCTATGTCTTTTATTTAAAGGGTTAAAATGGTTCCAGCATAAGATTTCTGTTAAAAATCCCTAGGACAAACTTGTTTAAACTGTTTTAGGAAAGAATGCGTGTGTATGTGTGTGTGTGTGTGTGTGTGTGTGTGTGTGTGTGTGTGTGAGTGTGTGTGTGTGTGTGTCTATGTCTGTGCCTATCCTAAGCTAGCCTGGGATTCACAATATTCCTGCCTTAGACTTAGAATTACAGATGTGTTCCACTATGTCTGAAATAAGTCTTTTATTTTAAAATGACTCAAGTTCATCTTCCATGACTGGCTAAAGCATAGGATGTACAAATTAACTGGCACAGAATGGAAATGTTACATTTTAATCAGGAAATGTGGGAAGCCCAGATGCTGGTCTTTGCCAGACCTTCAACTGGAAAGCAAGTATCAAGGTTATCAACTGGGATAGCTAACAAGTCAGAAACAAAACCTTGGAATTCACATGGCCAGCTTCCCACCTTCTGCTTCTCATACTGCTGCACAGGGAGCGTCCCCAGAGCAATGTACACTCCCCCAACCCCCTCTCCTCAGTGACAAGGGACTGTATGGACTCTTTGTGTGCTCAAAGAGCAGCTGATGTATTTGAAGAGTCAGATGTGCTGCAGGAGGACGTGATAAACCCCTGTCTCAGGAAGGATACGTGCTTCCTGAGACGGGGCAGGGTCAGCTCCTAGAAGGTCATGGATTTGGTCTGAAGAGCAGTGGAAGCTGATTGAGTTTGCGGAGCAAGTGAAAGGATATATCGGCCGGATCCACAGGAGCATGAGAATTTTCGCTTTCTTCTTGGTATATGTCTCTTCCATTTGATTCCGTTCTAAAACTTTATATGCTTGCGAGGAATCTGATTCGAAGGTGGTAACATCATTTGGAACCACCGAGGGAAACACTTTACAGGCTTTGCGGTGAGAAGGAAGAGTCCCGGCCCAGCTTGCTACAAGGCCTTGACTCAGCCGCGGGAGCTTCAGTTTTTCTTTTGCTGCAAAGGAAGGAGGTCAGAAAAGAGTCAAATCGCTGTTAAAAAAAAACATGTTTCCGTCGAACACAGGTTTACTTAGAAGATATCTAGACATGGATGTTAGGCTAGACTTTGGATGGATAAAGAAGACAGGGCAAAGGCCTTGAAATTGTCTCTAGGGATGCTACAAATTCAGTGACTGACTAGCAGAGCATCAAGCACATTCTTAGAGCTTCATATATAACGGCGGAGGGAGGTTTGTTTTCTCAGGGGAAAGGCAAATGAGACCTGAAGGGAGGCCACACCTGGAGGAGGCAGGTGATATCTGGAGGGAGCACACACACCATTCATGAAAGTCTCTCAGGACTTTGATCTTCATCTAACCTTGACTTGGTCGAGGACACTTTTTAGTGTCTCCAGTTCATGTCTTCCCAGTAGAGGGAAAGAGACCACTGTGATCATGAGATTATGTTCTGAACTTGGAGGTCTAAATGGAGTCAGCTTGAAGACGCTTTTAATGGATGGATGCATAAGTAATTCCATTTTGGTGGCTGTGCTGTGATTCATGCATTTTATATAATCTGCTGCTCTTAGGCACTGATTTATCTATCAAATGACCAGAAAACACTTCCCCGCCTCTGTCCTTCATGCCCACGGCTTGACTATTCCTCTGAAGATTTTTTTCTCCTCCCAAAGTCCTGATTGTTTGTAATTGGGACCCAGAAGTCTAAAGAAATCTTTACAATTGCTTATGTGTATGTGGCATTTTGATAGGGCAATTTGAAATCAGGCAATCAGCAAGTGGAGAACTCCTGTATCCCCATGAAGAATAACAGCAGTCTGTCTTCCTCTCACATCCCTGGTACCTGGAAGGAGAGCATTGGTTGGAGGTGGTGGATGAAGCTGGTCTCAGGAAGGATGCTGAGATGAAATGAACAGCCGAAGGGAAGAAGATTCTAGTTATCCCACTGATTAGAAGTTTTTATTTCACACATCTCTCAATGTTCTCTCATGATTTTCCTTCCAGGAAAGGCTTAGGGATTTCAGTGCTGTTCCAAGGTTTGCTGAGAAAAAGCAACAGAGAAAATGTGCACTAAGAAAACACGCACTAGTATGGGATACTTCAGCCAGGCCTTGTCATTCCTTTTAGAGACAGGCACTACTTCTGAACTGCATGGTTATTTTATTTATTTATTTACTGCAAATTTCAACAGGTCAGTTGAAGGCTTGATGTGGGAGCCAAGATCCCAGAGCCTTGAATCATTTAGAGCAAAATATGTGTGTCCAGTAATATGAGAAATCAGGAAATATCTCTACAAAGTGAAGCTGTGGTCCTGAAGTGAGTCTGACTGCTTCTCAGGCACCTGCTGGTTGCCATTTCTTCTCTGAGATCTGGGTGTGGTTTTTCCATAAGCAGGGACAGTTTTCTCTGCTTGCTACTTACAGCACAAATGTAGGCTTGCAACAGGCTGGCTTACTGGCTTTGTGTTGCCCTAGAAAACATGACAGAACTCTTTGGGAGTTAAGAGTGTACAGGCACAGAAAGTCTGGCTTTATGCATAGAGCTTTTGTTTGTAGGGACAAAGAGAGTGTGGCGTGAACAGCGTGGTGTGGAGGTAAACAAAGAGGATCTTATGAGTTATTTTAAAACTGGAGCTTTGGAGGTTTCAAACCTGGTTGTCTCTTTTTAAATGGGTGTGAATGTGTGTGTGTGTCTGTGTGTGTGTGTGTTGGGGCAGACACACAGCTGTGCATGTGTAGAACGGTCTGAGGGTACTCTTGAGTACCTGTCTTTACTTGTATACCATCACTTCTCACCGTGTTAGGGTCAGGCTCTTCTCCTCACAGCTGTGATGTCCAGGCCAGCTGGACCAGGACCTTCTGAGGATTCTCCTGGTCTATTCCCACCTTGCCTTCAGACTCCAAGGATTGCCCATGTGATACTGCTTTTGCCATGGATGTGGGTCTCAAGACCGAAACTCGGGTGCTTACACGCCTGTGCCTAGCACTTCAGCCACAAAGTTATCTCACTAGCTCCTAACTTATTTTTACCCGGTCATAAATCAGGTCAGTTTGTATATTTTTAGTATTTCAGAGAACTGACATACATACTTGACAAAATTTAAGTCACTGAGATGAGCGTGTTGAACAAAATCACACGATACCTTTTGGGGTAACTCTCTTTTTCTCGCCTTTTATTTGTGGGCATTTGCCTTTGGTTTGTGGGCTGTACCTATTGATAAGAACTGTTATGTGGTCTATTGTGTTTGGGTTTCAAATTGCTTTATTAGACAGGCTACGAGGTTATTGCTTCTCAAGGGTTTGGGGTTTCATCCTCCGTCCCTCCCTCCTTCCTTCCTTTCTTTCTTCTGTTCTTTCTTTCTAGAAATAAAGCAAAAACAGTTCAAATACTCTTGCCTCACCCTACGGTTATCACATTGTAAATCAAGAGTTAATTTATTAAAAGTCAACAAACATCTTTCCTGCATTCTCGACAGACTTCATTTTGGAGACATCACCAAGGTCTTTGCATCTTTTATCTCTCATCACATCTGCCTGACTAAATGGTCCATAAAAATCCTTGCCTCGCCACACATATGAAAATTCAGTAGTAAGAATGCTCCCTGAAAGTAGTGAGGAGAGGGCACACATGGTCAGTAACAAATGCACGAGCACATTCTTTAGCTTTAGCCATAGTCTTTCAAGAGCTGTGGCTGGGCAGCTACCGCACACCATGAGTTGGACTGCTCATGCTGAATAATGGGGGCGGGGGGCACATCAGGCCAACATATTTGTCTTCAGATTGTTCAAGTGCGTGTTTGACAGACGCACAATGTGTGCAAACCTTGTGAGACAGAATGTGTGTGTCTGTCTAAGAAGGCTCCAGTCCTGCACTGACTTGTGGTGAGTTATAATTCACAAATGTTGGCTTAGTTTACTGAACACTGACTTTGTTCGTTTGTCTCAGTTTAGAAGGCCACAGGAGATGTTTGGAATTTGAGATGTGAATTTGTCTTAATTCAGCATGATAGCTAACTGTAGATATATAGGAATTTATTTATGACTTAAAGGAAATTGGGGCCAGGAAAAATATTTCTGACATTTTAAGGTTCTCCGAGAAATATCAGTTTTAATTTTTCTCCAGCTTGGTGTCTACTGATCATTTCTTTTTTTCCCCAAATGTTCTCAGCCTATGGAAAAGTCAGTGAAGAATGGAGAAATCACACAGGCTGAGCTGTGCTGAGGCCACTCTCTACCGTTCGCTGGAATATGCTGCTTATGTTCGATTTTCATGAGAGTCTGCTGTGGGGTTATTTTGCTTCAGCCTAGGGAACGCAGAAGGAACTCACAGTGAGGGAATTAGCCAGAGGCTTAGAGCAAGGTGCAACAAACATTTGAGATGGATTTGATTAGGATACCAAGTAATAAAAAAAAAGGTGGAGAAGGGCTGGGGAGATGGTTCAGTGAGGAAGTGTGTTTACTGATCTTGGGAGGGACCTGGGTTTGCTTCCCAGCACCCACATGGCAGCTCACAAAGGCTATTTTGTACTTGTCGTTCCAGGGATTTGGTGCCTTCTTCTGTTTTGTGTCCATGTCTATCAAGACTATTGGGCTGTGATTTTCTTTTTGGTAATCTGGTCTGGTTTTGGTAAGAGATTAACGATCTGGTGAAGAGTTTCCTCTTCAGTAGTTTGAAAGCTGTCCAGCAGTGTGAGCTTTCATTCTTTCAGTTGTTGTTGTTTGTTGTTGGTGATGTTGTTTAGAATTCATCCTTGAGTCTGTTTGATTCCGGATCTTTTTTTTTGTTGGGAGGTTCCCCACACCCCATTTTCAAATCTCACTGAATATTTGCCAATTTTGTCTGTGATTTCTATCACTTAGCTTAGTTCTGTTGATCCCATCTGTTAGGACAGCCTGGCTTCAATCTCTTAGCAATTCTTCAGTGCCACAGAGGTTGCGATTTGACTACCAGTTAGATCTTGTTATATCGATGTCAGGATTCAGTGTTCATGGTTTGGGTCCATAGATTATGTAATTCTGTAAAGTCAGCCATTTACGTGAGCTTAGCCACTTATTTGGTAAATAATTGTCGTCTGGTGTGAACCTTTGAATTTCTGTAGTGCAAAACATATTTCTTCTTTTAATTGTGATTTACTGTGGTTCTTGTTGGCACAGTTAATTTGATCAGCGGTTATCATTTTGTCTATTATTGTTTGAATACACTAACTCTTAGCTTTATTTCTTTCTGTTTTCCTAGTGTCTTTTGTTTATTTTCAATTTAATCTTTATTTTTTTCCTTCTTACTACAAAATTCGGTTGAGTTCTCCTTTGTAAGCTCTGTGTTGTATAAAATCAATTTCTTCTTTGTGTGTGTGTGTGTGTGTGTCTTAAAGAAGGTGTGTATTGCTGTCTGTTGTCTCCCTTGCCTGCTTTGCTTGAATCCCAGAGGTTTAAGTATTATGCTCCCACATCCATTTATATGAAGATATATTTTGGCAGTTTCTTCTTTAACCTATTGAGTTTCTAGAGTGTGTTCCTCGACTTATATGAACTTTGTGCAGTTGTACTCTTGTTGCCGATGTTGTTATTGAAGCAATGACTCGATTGATTTCCATATTCTTAAATTATTAAGACTTGTTTGACAGCCTGACATGCACACATCCTGTGTTTGTACGTCTGTGTGTGCATATGTGTGCATGTGTGTGCATGTGTGTGCGTACATGTGTGTGCGTGTCCTGGTGAACGTTCTGAGTGCTTTAGCACAGTATAGACTCTGTGGCTGTAGATATGATGTTTTGTGCATACCTGGTATTTCTGGCTGGTCCTGTTAAGCTTTGCTGTTGCTTCAGTTTTCTGTCTAGATTATACACTGTAGGGAATCGAGCTGTTGCTATTGCACTGTTGTCCAGTCTTGCTTCCATGCAGCCCACAATGACCTTGAACTGGTGGTGTATCCCCAGCCTCAGCTTCCCAGGTGCTGGGATTATTGGCATGCACTCTACCCGATTCACCTGTGTCCTCTCAACGCATTGTAATGGCTGTCTTTACAATTGCAGTAGTCTTTGACCTGAAGTCTCCTTTTGCCTGAGACTCTACTCCTTTTTGGCTACCATCCACTCAGAATCCTTTTATTTTCAAACTCCATGTGACCTTTAAGGTACTGCGAGTTTCATCAGATTCTGTGGTTGGAATTCGCTTTCTAAATACATCAAATTTCTCTGACTTCATTTACCTCATCCAGGGAATTTGCTATGAGATTGGCTCTTCTAGGAATGTCTGAGGCTAGCCCTTCTAGGAATGTCTGAGGCTAGCCCATAAAGCATAACCAACGTAGCCTGAGCTGGACAGGGACCACACCAACAGACATGCCAAAGAAGATGGGAAAAATCTTGGATGCCTCAGCCCCACACAAGAATCGCAGATGAGTAAGAAGAGCTGGGATTCCCCAGTGTAGACGTTTAAAATAATGACTAGTGAGCAAGGACTTAGTGGGGGACATTTCAGTTATTCTTTCTCAACTGTCCATCATTTCTTCCCTTCTCTCACTATCTTCTCTTCCAGCTTGACGGCCTGAGTTGATTCCTGTTCCCTCTTACTGACAACATGGCTTTCTTTGCTGCTGCTGTGACTCTCACACAAAACACCATGTGTCTTGTAACTTGTTTTGAGTGCTAACAACTCTGATCGCATAAGAAAATAAAATCTATGCCATTCCAACTCCCTTCAGCCCCATTTTCTGTTATTGACAACTTGTAACTTAAAATACTTTGGTTAGACTCAGTTGGTTGTACATATTAATTGATGGTTCTTTCAGGGTTCCTCACAGCATGCACTAATTGATGGTTCCTGGGGCGGGGATGGGGGGGATGGGGTGGGGTGGGGGGTGGGGTGGGGTGGGGGGGGTGGGGGGAGGTTCTTCCCAGAATGGACGCAGCAAGCCCTGATCTGGTAAGAACCTTTCATCTACTCTCTTCCTCACATGCTTCCTGACCTCGAGTGACTCTCTGCCTTCTCTTCTCACATTGTCCTCTGGTGTTATTGATTTTGCTACAAATGTTGGAATGTACTTTTGTTTTTTTTTTTTTTTTAAGATTTATCTATTCATTTAATGTATACGAGTACACTGCTGCTGTCTTCAGACACATCCGATCCCACTACAGATGGTTTGTGAGCCACCATGTGGTTGTTGGGAATTGAACTCAGGACCTCTGGAATAGAAGTCACTGCTCTTAACTACTGAGCCATCTCTCTAACCCTGGAATGTACTTAGTCTCCTTGTGCTTGCATGCCGCAGCATTCACCTTGTCTGTTCCTTGATGGGTGAAGCCGATGCTGCCTTTTAACTATGATGTACTGTTAAGACAAGCGTGGCAAGGCAGTTGTCTCTTTGGAATGCAAATTTCATTTCCTTTGGACATAGCCAGAAACGTGTTTGTCACACTGACCTTCTTCCAAGTTCTATATCTCTGGTTGCTATATTGCTTAGTTTTTAGGATATAAAGTTAAGGTAGGCTTTTGTGAAAGGATTTATAAAAACAGCAAAGGGTTAACGCTCCCTTGGAGAAAACCATTAGATTTTACCTTTGCCAGTGGGTATAAGTTACATGTAGATTCTTTTATGTCTACTTCCTTCTTTCAGTGAGGAGACCCCGTCTGGCTTGAACCTGTGCGGGTCTTATGCATACCTGGCCATTTGAAATTTTTTCACAAGGGGTGTTCTGGTGCCTTCGTGAGAGGCCAGCCGAGGACTTCCGGTGCTTTTCTTGTCCATCTTCCTCCCTCCCTTGTGACAAGGTCTATGTCTGACCTGGAGCTAGCCTGGAGGTCAGCAAGCCTCAGACCCTCATGCCGACACAGCAAGCTTTCTCACGCATGAGCCATTTCCCCCTGACCCCTCTCTACTTCTTTAGGGTTAGTTGCTGGTGATTTGTTTCTTGGTAGTGTGCTATCTCCCTGGGGTCTTGCATTACCTCTGTGCATCTGGAATCCAGCCACTCCATCTATACTGTTCTAACTGGCTTCCAGTGCAGAAGCTCTTGTCCAGTGTGCCTATTCACAGGACCTGGCGCCATCTCAGACCTTTTATAGAGATTCGTGATTTATTTCTCTTTTGTGCCATCTTATGAGAGTTTTGGTGTGCAGTACCTATATCCTGAAAGCCCAGTCAGTCACAGTGTTGTAGTCTTCCTGTTCATCTCCCCGGGGCAATACCATGCTGTCCCTAAGTTACAGGCCTTGTGTAACCCAGCAAAGTTGCAACTTCTAATTATCACCATATTGTGTAGCACTGTTCCCATGAAGCCATGAACAATTATCTAGTCACCCAGATAGGGAATTGATGACAGATCAAAAAATACAGATACCGCAGAGTCTGACTTGGTGAACCCATGGGTTGTATTGGTGTTGCTCATTGGCATATGGGTGAGGGGCTACTTACAGGAGCAGAGGTGCTTAAAGACAACTGCATCACCAGAGCCCACCCCAGATCAGGTGGTAACGACTCATGCAAACTGGAGCCCTGGAGCCCAGCACGGCCCACAGCAGTTCCATCCATAGGAGAGTGTCTCTCTCGGGCACCTCCAAGACACAATGACAAACCTCCAAACGTCCATGCTTTGAGTTAGCTTTGCCTATCACTGGACTTCATATGCAGGGATCATTCACTGTGTGTTCCTGCTGAAGAACACTTCCCTCTGTCAGCATGCTCGTGCCACTGCGTGCTGAGGGCATTACCATCATTGCACACTGTTGCTCGTCCTAGTGGGTAAGTGCCCCCTAATATATCCAGTCTTCTTTTGCCCCGCCTCTCATTAGTCAAAGCATTTGATGACCTGCCATTGAGATTACAGCAGCCCCGATCTTCTCTTGTGCTCATCTGCTGCTGGTTTTAGTTTTGTTTTTTGTTTTTTTTTCCAGTTCTGAGATTTCCGTTTGATTCTTGGTGTGTACTCCAAATGGCTCATGAGAAATTCTCCCATTTTAATGTCCTTGGCTATTAGCTCAAACATACACATTAATAATAGTATATTTTGGTTGCAGGTCATATTATCTTATACTTATGGCCAGTATTTATGACTGGTTCAAAGATATAGCCCGTGAAAATGATGGCAGCTGTGCATTTTAGAAATTGCTATATTCCCCTAGAGAAGGCTTTCTATTTCCTTGGCAAAACAGAAGCATCCGGCTATTGACCTCCGTAATTATTTTATTACGGCTTTCAGCCACTAGGTTTAATCTAATAAATGATTATATGTTCAGGGCTAAGGGATCCATTTTTTTTGGTCCCAGCACCTCACAATATTGCCTATTTCCATCATGATCTTTGCTTTGCACAAATGTAACTAGGAAATGAGATAAATCCGCAAATTTGTCTCTCTGAGGTTCCAGTTTTGGGACCAAAAGGTAACCTTATCTGGTTATCTTCATCACTTTGCTACCTCTCTGACGCCTTTGTCTGTCTGGAACTTAGTTTGACTTTTCCCGTCCTTGAAGGTGGGTCTTCCTGCTGATGCTTTTAGGCTTTCACCTGTTAGCATGCTTGTGAGGCTCGTGTGGGTGTGTGCTGTGGTCTCTAGCGCGTCCATACGATGGCCATAAAATATTGCCCCTGATCAGATATCCTTCATAAATGTTCAGTTGAAAAACCCAAATGGCTTTTAGAAGATATGATGTCATAGATTAGGCCCATGACTTCGTCTTGCATTTCATTCAAGCATACAGTCACCAGGTTTGATCTGATGGAGGAATGTGCATCATCAGGCGCTATGGAGCAGATGTACATGGCTGATAACAGAATAACTCAAGTTTGAAAAGTGGTTAAAGGGACTGGAGAGATGGCTCAGCAGTTAAGGGCACTGACTGCTCTTTCAAAGGTCCTGAGTTTAATTCCCAGCAACCAACTAGTGGCTCACAACCATCTGGAATGAGATCCGATGACCTCTTCTGGTGTGTCTGAAGACAGCTACAGTGTACTCATATAAATAAAATAAGTCTTAAAAACAAAAAAGAAAAGTGGTCAAAGTTTGTTTTTTAATACTTTATGTGTATTGTCATGATGTGTGTCTGTGTACCTCATGTGTGCACTACCTCCATCAGCCAGAAGGGGGCGGCATATACCCCGGAACAGGAGACGCAGATGGTTGTGACCTGCCCTGTGTGAGTGCTTGGAATCAAACTTAGGTCCTCTGGAGGAGGAAGCCGTGCTCTAACCACTTGGCAATCACTCCAGCCCCACTCTAGGTGCTTCTGAAGACATGTTATTAATTCTAAAGAAGCAGAATCACTTTATCTTTCAGATTCCTGTTTATTTTGGAGCAATCGATGAATTGTAATGTCTTCATCATCTGTGTTTGAGAAACCAGTACTTTTTCATCTTGAACAGCAATTATTTTCCGAGAGACTTGATTCCTTGAGACAAATTTTGAAAAGCAAAATGTTCATGGTTCAGGAAAAGTTGTATGTGTCCTTTTACTGTGTCTCCAGGTTCATAGTCCCCTTTTCTGTCTTTCCCCCATGTGCAAAAAGTTACTACTGAAGTAAACAACATGGTACCTTCATAATATATGTCATCTCCCCCACTCTCTTTTATCATCCTCTGCTTCTAGTTCTCTGCCCAAACAATATGCTTTCTGCTTTCATGTCTTATCTACAAAGCATCTTTCTCCACATTATCCCTTCCTGTTCCCCTTCCATTTAGATATCTTGCTTTCTGTTCAAAGACCCTACCCCTTTCTCTCACATGATTGGTGTGTGTGTGTGTGTGTGTTTGTGGTGTGGTGTGTATAGTGTGTGTAGTATGTGGTATGGATGTGTGTGTGTAGTGTGTATGGTGTGTTGTGTGCATATGGTGTGGCATATGGTATGGTGTATGTGTATCATGTGTAGTGTGTGGTGTGTATGTGTGTGTGTGGTGCTTGGAGTGGTGCGTGGTGTGGTATGCATAGTATGCGTAGTGTGTGGTGTGTATATGTAGTGTGTATGGTATATGGTATGGGGTGTGTGTGTGTGTGTGTGTGTGTGTGTGTGGTATCGGTGAGTGTGCCTTTCTCAGTCCAATTTATTTATTTTAGCATGATGATCACCAGTTATGCTTGTCTCCCTAAAAATGTCATAATTGCATTCCTTTATAGTGACTGAATAAAATTCTATCTTAAGAAAACCCACTCACATCTTTCTGGAAGTCACAGAGAAATCATGTCAACATTTTATCAGGCTGGGAGAGTGGCCAGCGAGGCTCCTCCCTCCCTGAGCGACTGTTGTCTGTTAATGATTGTTGGGGAGCAAGGTGACAGTTTCCTTAGTGATGCAGGCACAGAGAAGCCCTTCTTGTCCCCACCCACCCCTGATCAAGAATCTGAGCATAGTGGGTCACGTGTCAGGAGAGGACAGGCCAGCAGGAGGGTCTGATAGGGAAGAAGGGTATCAGGGAGGGATGGGAGAGTAGAATGGGGTACAAAGGAACTGGCATTCATTATAGGAATGTAAAATTGTGCAGGAGTGAAAAGGATTATGAAAATTGCCCCAAACAGATCAGCCCCTCTATAAAAGAAAAGATAGATGTACTGCCCGTGATTGCCCTGTGCACACGCCTGCTTCCAGCTCGCTGTTTCTTGTAAGATACTCCGTTCTTTTAAGTACTAGTGAGATATAAAATATATTTTATATAAAATACAAAAATAAAGACAATTGAATATTTATATTTTCTTATTCCAAGAATGTATAGTTTTTTTTTTTTAAAAAACGAATCTCCCATTATCCTTCCACATATTCTTATTTATCTCTCATGGCTATTTGAAGTGCAATATATTAGTTTAATAAATTAGATTTTTTTTTAAACTTCATTATCTTGTGAGCCTGAGTACAGATTTGGCTCAGTGATCTTGGTTTCCCACACACTGTCAGCCTCTATGTCACCAAGGGTATCAATATTGAACATTTCTTTATTATTACTATTATTCTTAGATATTTTCTTTATGTACATTTCAAATGTTATCCCCTTCCCTCATTTCCCCCTCCCCCTCCCCCTGCTCACCACCCCACCCACTCCCGCTTCCCTCTCCCTGAGCTTCTCTTCCGAGGCGTTGTTATTCATTCTGTCTGCACATTTTGATGATGTCTTCAGTTGTTTGTCTGACAATGGCTAGGGTGCCTCCTATCCTTTCTTCCAATGGCCTGCTAGTGGCATACAGAACACAGCAGCCTAGGATTAGGGTTGTGCTCTTCAATCACCCAGCACAGAGCCGAGTCAGCACACACTGAGTGATGGTCACATAAGGGCTACTCTCAGGCTGACAGTAACCCAAGACCCTTCTGATATGGGAAGCATTAAAATGTACACAGTGTGCTTTGCTCTTCACCAAATGCCTTAGACTTTAGATTATATTAGGGTATACTTTATACCTGGCTTTTTAATGTAGGACATGTTTATTTTTTACCCACAGGTAATATGCATCTTCTTGCAGACAGAATGTAGAGAAAATGCTATTTTAACGCAGTATTTGATATTAATTCTTGACACTCAAGAGTTATGAGGAGATTATTGTAGCATTATTGAGTGAATAGGAACATAGGCAAAGAGGCTCTGAAAGAGAATAGACACGGGTATGTCCTGTTTTCACTACTAGCCTCTCATAACGGCTGCTGTACTGCAAGGTATAGAAGCATGTATGTGAGCGTTCTTCCTCTCCCATCCTCCACATGATCTATGTGAATGTTTCTCCCTTGTCCTCTGCATGATCTGTGTGTATGTGAATATTCTTCCCACATTCTCCACATGATCTATTTGTATGCGTGTTCCTTTCTCCCCATTCTCCACATGATCTATTTGTATGCGTGTTCCTTTCTCCCCATTCTCCACATGATCTATGTATGTGAGAGTTCCTTTCCATCCTCTGCACAATCTATGTGAGTGTTCCTTCTCCTCTAATCCTCCATATGACCTATGTATGATGTATGTGAGTGTTCTCCTGCCCGCATCTTCCATATGATGTATGTGAACCCTCCTCCCCCCATCTTCAACATGATATATGTATGTGAACATTCCTCCTCCATTCTCCACATGATCTATGTATGTGAATGTCCCCCACCATCCACATGATCTATGTATGTGAGCATTCCTCCCCCATCCTACATGTGATCTTTCATCGCAAATCGTTGCTGCTTTTAGTATCAAAATCTTACCTCCTTTTGCCTATGCATATTTTCAAACTTATTTATTATCATTATTATCAATATATAATTTTAAAACTTCAATGGACACCTCTACTGTATTTTTCTTTTATCTTTTGATTCAAGCACTCTCTGGTTTGCCCAGGGTGCCTCCAAATGTATAAACTCAGACAATCTTCTCTCCTCAGCCTTTCAGATAACAGAGCCATGAACAAGTGTAATCGTGCCTGGATCAACTGACACTTTTACTTTATGGCAACGTTTGATTACTTAAATATTCTAGATCTCTATTCTCTTGCACTTCAGTTAATTAGTTTCAGATAAACAAATTAAAAATCATTTTGTTTTAAATGGCTTACAATTTTGAGAGACCTTTAGTATGGTTAGAAGATCTCAAGGTCATTAGAAAATGAAGATTAGGCTTATAAAGTTGCATAGGGTTAATGATTTAAGTAATACTGGGCTTAGAATCCAAATAGTATTCAGTGTTTTACTGAGAAACAGAGAGTGACTGTGCTCTGGCTGTTGTCTTTAGTGTTTTTTTAACCTTTAAACTTTTTTTAAAAATTAGACATGACTCTTTTAGTTACAAAGATAGAAGCATAGCTCAGACCAACTTAAGCAGGAAGAGAAGTTATTAGCTCAAAAGCTGCAGAGCCTTAGGCAGCTATTGGATCATCTGTGGCTGCATCTAGGGCCTCCTCATGCCAGACACTTGAATCTGCCTTCCTCTAGGGTCTTTGGTCTCCCTGCATCTTCCTTTACTTGATGGCTGATGTAAATTGAGGCTTACCTTCAATTAACCTAACAGTTCTGGAAAAAAATTCCTTTGTTTAGTTTCTCTCTCTAAAGTTGGTTGGTTTTGGCTTGCTTATGCGTCCATCTCTGAGCCAATTACTGTGACCACACAGATGGATTTCATCAAATGAGCCCTTTCTAGTTGCTTCTCTACCCTGAATCTCTGTGGTTTCCTAAGCTAAGTATGGTTCCCTTAATGTTATAATGAAGGAACTGTATACATGAAGTGTACTTGGGCTGCTTAAACCTCCTGAGATCTGTAGGTAGAAGCCTGATTTTGTTTCCGATGCACAAACAAGGGGAAGTAAAACAAAACAAAAAACAACAACAACAAAACCATAGTGGTTAATCAGAAAGTTAATTAAGGAGAGTAGATCCTGACACTTGGCTCTGATTCTCACTGGCTGCTGTGGTGACAGTCAGTATGATGAGAAGCTATGCCTATTCAAATTTGAAGGTGTAACAGGTATTGGCTGGACATCAAGAGTGCCACATGTGACCTCTGGATCTGAGAATGCTTGTCAGTGAGCATTTTACTGGATTATGGGCCCCTGGGGAGCAGCGTGGTCTTGCTTAATGAACTTTCCCATCTCTGCCTTGGTCTCAACCTGTGAACTTCACTGCTAAATGTATGTTGTGACAATCCTACAAGTCACTCCTCTGTCATAACTGTTAGCATCAGAGCTTCAGATTTTGGGTGAATGTGTCATCTCTGAACTCCAGTTGACCAGTTTTCAGTTCTAAATAGAATATGTATGTATTTCATGCTGTTTAACTATTTTTCTTTTTCTTTTTCAAACTTTACTCTTTTTTGATCATTTGTTTATTCATGTCAAGGATTTTCTGCTTTCATCTATTTCTCCAGGAGCTTATACATACTGTTTTCTAACTTCAGAGAGGTGGGGAATGCTCAGGGCAGCACTCACATTTACTTAGATGGTCCTCTTTGCCTACTCTGGTTCCTGGAACTCTCTTAGTAGATCAAGATGACTTTGAACTCATTGAGATCATCCTGCCTCTGCCTCCTGGGTGCTGGAACTAAAGGCGTGGAGTACCACACCTCACTTCTCTTTGCCTTTTTGATTCTGAAGATCTCTGAGATGCTCCCAGCTTGCGTTGTCTGTTTTTTTGTTTTTTGATTTTTTTTTTTTTTACAGCTTGCGTTGTCTGACTTTTTTTTTTTTAAGATTTATTTATTTATTACATGTAAATACACTGTATACATTGTAGCTGTTCTTAAACACTCCGGAAGAGGGCATCAGATCTCGTTACAGATGGTTGTGAGCCACCATGTGGTTGCTGGGCTTTGAACTCAGGACCTTCAGAAGAGCAGTGCTCTTAACCGCTGAGCCATCTCACTAGCCCCCGTGTTGTCTGTCTTTTATGCTAAAGACTACCTTATGAATTTTCTGAGCTCATCCCCAGGGAAGCTGCGTTTTTCATGAAGATTCTGAACACATTTTGCGGTGTTGATGCACTGCTCTGGACCAGTCTTGTTGCTGTGACTTTGAGATCTCTGTGTTGCTATGTAGAGTGAGCTGGGTCCTCTTCTCTGTGCATAATAAAGTTTGAGCTTCTGACGTTTGTGTGATTGTTTTCTTCAGTATCTCAGTAGAGTTGTCCTTTTCCTGTGCCCAAGACAGTAAGGGGAAGCATCCCAGTTCTTAATTAAGGAAGGACAACCTTTCAATAGTTCTTGACTGTGTCCATAAAAACAGGTTTTAGCTCCAAACCGTACATGTAACTCACAGCTTCTGCTTCCAACCATAGGCAAACATTAAACACTCAGGATCCTTGCCCAGGATCCATTGCCAAGATGTCAACAATGGATATTTAATTTCCAAGGATGGAGCCTTATCCTTCACTTTGTTTAAGTTGGCGTGTAATACATGTAATACTAAGACAGGGCATAGTAGTCAGTGTGGTCAGACAAGACAATGGTTGGAGAGAAAGTAAAGGTTTGGAATAAACTTAGCATTTTAACAAAGCAACATTGTTTCTATGAAAATATAAAGACCTTAGTGTGTAGGGCTGATTGTCTCATCTCAGTTTTATCCCCTATTTTACACTTTTCTGTCTTTTAATAATCTAGAACTTCTCACATAACACATAAAAACACATAAGGTGTTTTTACTATTTTTTTAGTTTGCTTTTCCTCACTGTTTAAGATTTGCCCCAAACCAGCTAGTTATTTTGTATTTTTCTAGGTACTAGGATATTGTGTAACAACAAAAACAGAAATCTGTATTAGTTTATATAGACATACAAACTTAAAATTTTATTTTTCATTCTCAAAACGTAATTTTTTTTTAACAATTTAACAAGAATCCCAGAACTAACAGAGGAAAGAAGAGCTTCTGTCAGGAAAGGAAGGCAATTATGGTAATGTCAGTTTGTCAAATAAATTCTAAAAACACTTTCAAAGTAAACGCATACTCTGGGAAGATGAATTATGGGTCACAGAGACATCTACCGGCTCTTCCTTAGATCCAGGGAACGTCAAAATTGAGTTGACAATTAGAATTGATGTTAATTGGCCAATCTTAAAATGGGATGACTCTAATTACTCAAGTTGACTCGTATAGTCACATGGTTTCTTTAAACATTGGGAGGGGAGTCAAATAATCACTGAGTGTTCTCTTTAGAGAATACTTGACCAAATTTAGAAGATGGAATATGTGACCATGAGGCCAAGGACCTTTGACAGCATCTACAATCTGGAAAGACAAAAAGAAAACTCTTTCTTCCCTCGTAGCCTACAGAAAGAAATGCATCTCTGTTGAAGCCCTGATTTTAGCCTAATGAGACCCATGTGGGACTCTTGGCACCTGTTACTGCAAGACAAAACATCTGTGTTGCTTTAAACCTCTGGGCTTGAGGTTATTTATTATAACATTGGTAGGAGATCAGTACATGTAGTTTATGACTTGGGAATTCTATTGAGTTATGGAAAGAAAACTAGACTAAATGTACCTTTTAGCAAAGAAATATAATGTTAAATTACCACTTTTATTGCCCTAAGTCTGAAAGTGACCCAAATACATACCAGCAAGTAAATGAATAGATATGCTACACAGTCTACAGTACTCTGTATGGTTATACTTGTGCTGAGGAATGGCAACATCTCTGCACACTTTCTACTTTCCTTCACAGTCTGTTTGGTGACGTGTAGCTTTATGAGGCTGATGGTTCACCTTGGTCTCAGTGCTCGTGAGACCCCCAGTGCTCCACCACAGCCAGACTCCTGCTCATCACTATCAGAGTAGGAGTGAGGAAGTCTTTGTAGTCCAAGCTTCGGTTTGCCTGATGATGATTCAGACAGACCGTTCTCATGAAGATCTGCTGCTGTTCAGAATCAGGAAGGCACAGAAAACAAATGGCTGGATATCTGCAAAAACTGGGTCTTCATATCAGTCGTGCAGCATGCCATTCTAAGGAGCCAGGAGTCAGTCAGGAGTCAGGATTCAGAATGCCAGTGTATTTAGTAAGTCCTCCATATGGTACACAGTTTCCTATTGTTTAAACAGCATTATCTGATTGAGTTCTGCTACCAGCTGGTCATGCAATTATAGGTAAGCAATTTGTTTGCACCAACTCCTCCTCTTAGAGAAAAGTATATGCTGAAAGTACTCATAGCCACTTAGCGAAAACCCTGCCTCCACACTGTTGCTGATGAAGCAGTGATGTTGTTTTAGACATGGAGACAGTTAAGGTGTCCAGACTGGAGTTGGGCAAATTCTTTACTTGATGCTGTCAGTTGGGCTGGTTCTGCCTCTGGGCTGTTGTGGAGCTTGAAAAAGGCTTAATGCATGACAGTTAAAGAGAGCAAAAGAAGTTACGAGACTCAAGGGTCCAAGCTATTCTGGCTATGATAAATGGGTTTGAGGGAACGGTTCCAGAACCATCTACGGTTGCCAAAACCTTCAGAGGCTCACCCTCTGAATAAGGAGGCTTGGTGTTTGCATATAACCTACCCACATACGCCTATGCAATTAACACCATCACTAGATTATGCATGATACCTAAAACAGTTCTCACACAGCACTTCATGTGGGTTCAGAGCAGTGCTTGGCATGAAGCACGCTTAAGTTTTGCTCTAGGTTTGTATGCGCTGATGGGAAGACTTGGCCTGCATGTTATCCACCACATACCACCCTGCCTTATTCTTTCTGTTCAGCTGTATTTTATAGATTTGTGAGTAACGGGGTGTATATCAATTTTTATTGACTCTAAGTGCTATGTGATATTCATTTCCAAGTGAATAATAATGTGTTTTTCTATTGATGGGTATGTAGGATCTTGTGACATTTCCTCCACTATATTTAAATTCTATAGTGAACAGAGCAGGGTTTTCATACATGCTGGAGCAGTTCTGTACATCTAGTACATAATGGATCCTGGCTATCTAGAGCACCAGCCAGGTTCAACTTTATCAGATATTTCCAAGTACTTCATGGAGTAGCTGGACCAACCGCCACTTTGTCAGCACTGTATATAGGATTCCATCCCAATTAGGATCTCTTTTCTCTTTGCTTTCAAATACCAGTGCAGGACCTCTTATTTTAATATCCATTACCTTCTATTGGTAGTTTTTTCATATGGTTATTACGTTTCTGAGCTTTTCCAGCACTCTTTAATAATTATTTTTATCTGTACAAAACCAAATATGTACATCGTTGGGTCAGTTATTTATTGTGAGAGGTAAACTAATATACACCCAATGCTTGCCTTTTAAGAAGATCCTCTGAATACTATCAACGGCGATGATAATGCTTACCAGGGCAACAGAACTTTGAATGGTATTTATCTTTCTTTTGCTGTTGTTCTTCCCTTGCTGCGCCCTGGAATCCTCTGTCTCCCCAAAGGAAGCCATGATTCCTTTATGTGAGAATGATATTATGTGGAAGGTAAAAGCCTGTCATTTGGTATGCTCAGGTCAGTGGTTTCTCCTAAACGCCTGGTGTGAGCTGGGGAGTGTGTGTACCTACCCTGTAGGCTATACCTCCAATGTCATACTGTCCCTTACCAGTGGGTGGCTGATATGTGTCTCTCTGCTCCTAGGACCTCTGCTGACATAGTGCCAACAAGATGAACTTGTTCAGAGGAAAGGAAGGGGGCTTGAGGAGCAGGAGGAGCAGATGAGGTAGTACACACCCAGTGCCTGTGTTAGCATCTTTATGTAGTAATTCATTTAGTTTCATTGTGACTCCCATGAGGTAGTGGAGGGAAGTTATTGAGGGGATTTTGTAAGTGGCAGACATAATGCACCCGACAGCTGAACAAGGGCCACTGCAGTGGCTAATTGGAATTACACTGAGCTGAGCGAAGGTGAAGATCACGGACTTCCCCACGTAGTGGGAGATAACACAACCAGGGAAGATTCCAATTATTTTCAGTCCGAGGGTGTCACTTTCCCTGTGGCAGTATCATTTATTACCGTGTTTATTGTTTGTCTGGTAATTTGTAATTATTGCTCAGATAATCATGTTTCTGTGCATCTCTTTCATATCCCGTGGCCCTTCCATGTGCTTAATTGATCTGCTGGCCTATTTTCTTACAAACAGCACACTACCTTAGCAACTGAAGCTTCGTACAATGAAGAAAGAAGACAGCTATTCTTAGCTGGTTTTCATCTCTTGTTTCTGTGATCTACCAAATCTTTAACAAGTTCTTTAGAAAATATTATGTTAAGATTTTTCATTGGAGTGACA